>NC_073692.1:342839803-342992303 GCF_029784155.1 Uranotaenia lowii
AGAGTAGAGTAGAGTAGATTACAGTAAAGTAGAGAAGAGTAAAGTAGAGTAGAGTAGAGAAGAGTAGAGTAGAGTAGAATAGAGTAGAGTAAAGTAGAGTAGAGTAAAGTAGAGTAGAGTAGAGTAGAATAGAGTAGAGTAGAGTAGAGTAGAAAGGAGTAGAGTAGAGTAGAGTAAAGTAGAGTAGAGTAGAGTAGAGTAGAGTAGAGTCGAGTCGAGTAGAGTAGAGTAGAGTAGAGTAGAGTAGAGTAGAGTAGGGTAAAGTAGAGTAGAGTAGAGTAGAGTAGAGTAGAGTAGAGTAGATTACAGTAAAGTAGAGTAGAGTAAAGTAGAGTAGAGAAGAGAAGAGTAGAGTAGAGTAGAATAAAGTAGAGTAGAGTAAAGTAGAGTAGAGTAGAGTAAAGTAGAGTAGAGTAGAGTAGAGTAGAGTAGAGTCGAGTCGAGTAGAGTAGAGTAGAGTAGAGTAGAGTAGAGTAGAGTAGAGTAGAGTAGAGTAGAGTAGGGTAGGGTAGAGTAGAGTAGAGTAGAGTAGAGTAGAGTAGAGTAGAGTAGAGTAGAGTAGAGTGGAGTAGAGTAGAGTAGAGAAGAGAAGAGTAGAGTAGAGTTGAGTAGAGTAGAGTAGAGTAGAGTAGAGTAGTGTGGAGTATAGAAGAGTAGAGAAGAAAGGAGTAGAGTAGAGTAGAGTAGAGTAGAGTAGAGTAGAGTAGAGTAGAGTCGAGTAGAGTAGAGTAGAGTAGAGTAGAGTAGAGTAGAGTAAAGTAGAGTAAAGAAAAGTAGAGTATAGTAGAGTAGAGTAAAGTAGAGTAGAGTAGAGTCGAGTAGAGTAGAGTAGAATAGAGTAGAGTAGAGTAGAGTAGAGTAGAGTAGAGTAGAGTCGAGTAGAGTAGAGTAGAGTACTGTGGAGTAGAGTAGAGTAGAGTAGAACAGAGAAGAAAAGAGTAGAGTAGAAAAGAGTAGGGTTGGGTAGGGTATAATATAGTTAAGTAGAGTAGAGTCGAATAGAACAGAGTAGAGTGTTATAGTAGTTAAAAGTGCAGTAGAGAGTGAAATAGAAAAAAGAAAATTAGAGAAAAGCAAAGTAGAGTAGGGAAAAGTTAAGCAAGGTTCCTTTTATTACATTATTGTTGCGAGTATAGTGGACTATGATAGAATAGAATGTTCCAAAATGGAGCAGAATAGAGTTGTGTACAACAAAATAGAGTAGTGTTAGGTGGACTAACGTTTAGTTGCCCGATACTTTCATGAAATTGAATTAAAAAGTTCATGATTATATTTTTTTCCTTTTTCCAACAGATATGATGTCTCCAATTGTGGGCAGCCGAGTGGTGGAAATGCAAAAAGATGGTGCCGGACTGGGATTCTCCATCGAGGGAGGATTCGACTCACCCACCGGAAACAAACCCCTGATGATCAAGAAAATCTTCATGGGTAATTTAAATTTAAAAAAAATCTAGACAACATTTACTAAACATTTTCTTCTTTCGAACAGGTGGTTCGGCGGAAAAATCCGGTTTGCTGAAGGCCGGCGAAGAAATTGTTGCCATTAATGACATTTCGATCGAGCGCATGACGCGGATACAGGTCTGGAACATGATGAAAAAGCTGCCGAACGGAACCGTTCGGATTATGCTGAAGTGAAAGAAATTATAAAATAGGTGATAAAAGTTCAACTGTGAGAAGACGATTTGCAGAACGAAGCAAACAAAAATACTAGCAGCTATGTTAACGAGAGTGAGAGAAACTGTACAGAATATGAGGCAGCAGCAAAACGTGGAGTAGAAAAACAGTCGTACTATATACATAAAATATTTTTGTTTTTATTTTGAAATACATATGGATTACTTTAGTTTGTTTAAGCCAGAATGCAATTTCCGCTGCACAGAGCGAGCTATTCGGAACGAGCAATAATAATCAAATTATTATCCTTCAATTATATTTTCCAAAAAAATAAACGCGAAAAAAGCAATCATCCCGAATTTTAAACGAATCCAGCATACCCTAGTCCGTAAGCAGTTTGTTGTTTTGTAATTTTTTTTTATACCTATTCGCTTTTCGAAATTTTGTACACAAGAGTTATTTATATTTCGAAACAAAAAAAAAACATCGTTAGTCCAAATTTCATTCGCCAAACCGGTGGAAAGCAGCCACTCAGTTAGAGCATAAAGTACTAGCAATAACAACTTTACGCATATAGAAACCTAATTTAGACTGATCTGTGTTGAGGTATCGAAAGCATAAAAAACGAACGAATCAAAACTAACGGGAGTTGAAGTTATGATTAACAGAACTGTAAATTGGTTAAAATTAAAATCAGAAGCAAAAATTCTTGATGAAGCGAAGATAGTAATCATGAGTATAGATATTTTTTAACGCAACCTAATCATTAACCTGTTCTTTTTATCCATCAGCAGAAACTAGTGTAGATCGACATGAAGATCACAATGAGAGAAAGAATAAAAACAAAAAGGCGATACCATAGCCAACAAGTAGCTTAATTTTCTTTTTTATTTTCTTACTGCGAAGCGCAACTAACTCAATGAAGAAAAACGGAAAACAATGTCTTGCCTTATTAGAGAATTATTCAATTGGGCAGTACACCCAAAACGATGAATATTATTGCTTCGCAATCATTAGTTATGAATTTATTTAACAGAAAAAATCGCCTTGCCTTCGACCCCCCCTACAGTTATAAAAAAAATCACGCTTCAAACTAACATACAAAAACCATCTGATACAGTTGGCTTGATCAAATTTGTTTCAGAACTTACTTTCTCAAATATTTTATTCTTTATTCGTATTCGTGTAGATATTTATCAATTATAAAAAACAAGCTGAAAAGCTCTTTGAATAAAAATTAATCTGAACCAAATCGGTGACGTTGTTCGGTTTCTTGAAAGAAATTCCTCCATTCTACAAATTGAAGTTTAACACGCCTGTATAGCGTTGGAATTCCAATTTCATCATCTGTTGCGAACTAATGAATGGTTAGAATATCAGCAAGTTAGCACAATGCCCGCGATTGGCAGGTGATTAGTAACATGAAATCTTCTCAGATGATTATCTCACCTGCCTCTGGCTTACCGGCTAAATACTAGTCGCTACATATTTGATATTCGGGATAGCTCCGCTGCCCCGCTAAATGGAAATTAGTTTCTCCGAGCTTCTGCTTCCGTAAGTATGCATGATAATGCGCTTTCTGCTGTATTACTAATCGCGTTAATACACACATTTTGGTTACAGGGAACTGGTGTTTTGTTTTTGTTGTTATCGAATACCACAATGGTTAATCAGCTTTATTGTAATGAATGTCATAAAATTTCACATTTTCTAAAGGAAAATAATAAATTTTGGGTATAATGTATTTCTGGAAGGTTTTTTTTAATAACTCTTATAATGGTTATTATCACTCAAACAGATGAACAGATGAACAAACTCGAACGAAAAATCTTCAGAAACTGGTGTAAAATTCCAAATGTTCTCTTTTTATGAAGCCGTTAAAAATTGACAAAAACAGTGCAATCTATTGCTTGATTAGTAACTTTTCGACAGCTCAATAGATGGAACTATTTCTAGGTATTTTTAAGTAACAATTTTTTCGAATGGACTTAACCGTATGTCAATCTAGCAATCCATAGGGGAGAATGGGGTGCGTTAAAAAAGATAGAAATCGCGTGAATCAGCGCACTCGCTTCATATTTTGACCAGCTGCCATTTCTTTCTGAGTTGATATTTTTTCATGAAATATTAACAAAATCTTGTTCGACTATCCAAATAACATTCCACATAATGTGAAGATTGTACTTTGACTGGAAAAAAAGATACAGCAATTCTCGTGAAAAAGGGAAATTTTAAATTGCTTCAAAAACTCGTTGTATTATTGACTATTTTCATTGAAAATACTTGAAAATGGAGTATAATATTTAAAAATGTTGGATTTAGTACCACTTTCTTCCAAATCGATTGACGCGATCAGAAATGGGAGCAGTTTGAAAATGAGGTTCATTTTTGTCCAACAGGCGATTTTTATGGAAGATATCTTAATCGTTTTTTTTATTGGGTTAATGCATTTTTACCATAATCTGAGAGTCAGCAAATAAAACGAACGACATTTGTTTTGATATTCAGGTGAGCTTAAAAGTAACAGCATTAAAAATTTAAGTGTAAAACACATTGTCTTGTCTTGTCTTGTTTTTAGCTAAAAAATTGTGGGAAGTTAGTGAAATATAGCAAAACATTATAGTCATTCGAAAGTGCATACACGGGGATAAACGAAAAGCTGCTGTTTTATTAGACTGTGCTGACTGATTTAACACGAAACTCTATATGTTAACCACGAAAAATTACATGTTTAACAAAAATTCGACTTATCCTTCTGTTTTCAAGATATAAAGTCGTTTTAGTGAATTTTTCCCCTAAGAAATGATCCCCCCTCGTTAATGGTTACCAGGGGGCGACAAACTGTGAAGTGTGTTTTGAATCTTCAGAATGAATCCTTATTCTATGAAGGCGATGATACATTTTCGAAAAAAAAGCGATTACTTCGTCAAGTGTTGATCCATCAATCAATATGATAGAATGGCGATGAAATCATTTCCGATACCTCGGCGTTGAATGGTTTCGATACTTGGGGTGAATAAACCCATCGGGCTTAAAATCCTGGTAAAAAAGGCTGTGATACATTTATCACTCGGACTTAGCGAAGCCGTTTGCCAATGTAGAAACAATATAGTTTGTGAAAATTTCGTGGAAATATTAAAAAGGATATCTTGAACTTCAATAATAATAACGCTTAAATTTATTATTTATGAAAAACCTTTTCCCTTTGTTTAAAGTAATTTATTTAAAGTAGCATTCACATTCAAAAACGAGGGAAAAATTATTATTTTTTTCAATATTAAAAGAATCACGAATAAAATTTTTAACGGATAATCTAGTCAAAAAAAACCGCCGAAAGCTGAAAACCAGTCACTGTAGGGGCATAATGAGAACCCCCTGGGGCAGTATAAGCACCATTATTCGGGGCACGATGAGCGTTTTCTGCCGGGGAATCTAGCAGCGAATTCGACTCGATGAAGTCAACTGAATAATGGAGCTACAGCTTGACTTGTTTCATCTGACGATTTGACCTATTGGTAAGGTGTCGGAGAGGTAATCAGTAGACTCAAGTTCGATTCCTGGTCAAGATGATTTTTTTTTCATTTATCATTCATGATCGTTGCATTTTGCACTAAACGGTAAGGCGTAGATTCATCAAATAAAGCAATAACAAAATAATCTAGGTCTGTTTGTAGAATTCAAACAATTAACACATGCACATACATTATGTTTCTGGTGTTTTGTTTGACGGATGATGCTACTAGCCGTATAATGTAACAATAAAAAAATCAATCATGAATGGTATGTGAAAAAAATCCCCTCGAACAGGAATCGGACTCGAGTCTACTGATTAACTCTCCGACACCTTACCAATAGGCCAAGTCGACAGAAGAAACCAGTCAAGCTGTAGCTCTATTATTCAGTTGACTTCATCGAGTTAAATTCGCTGCTAGATTATACCGCAGAAAACGCTCATCGTGTCTTGATTGAAAGTGCTCTGTTCGCCCCAGGTCAACAAATTTAAGTAAAAACGCGTTTTAAAATTGATTCAAGTGAAAAATCAAAAATTTGATGATGATGAAAACATGATAAACAATGTGTAAATCATGTTGCAGTGAGTACATTTAAGATCACAATGATTTAAAGGTCCTAAAAGCTTACTTGGTGGTGCTCAAAAATTATAATATTTTCGTCACTTGAGACCCTAGCTGGTTATTATTTAATAATTCTGTAAAGATTAAAAGGATATTTCTTTTTTGGTGAAACATTAATACTATAGGTATCACGTAACAAATCCTCATAAAAATTTGTTTGAGAAAATACGTACTTCTGTAGAAAAATGGAGTGCTTGTTATGCCCTGGGTGCTCGTTATGCCCTTATCTCCACTATTGTGTGTAAATTTTATTGTTGATGAAAAAATGCGATTGAAAAAAAAATCGAAGAAATAATAATTATGCTGAGGAAGTTTTCTGTTTCTTTTTTTAATCAATGCAATTCCATTGATATTTAGTAAATATTTTATACTTTGATGATCTTTACTTTATTTAATCTAGAGTGTCCATTTCCCGGCCATTTTAGCGTTCCTGGGAATCGGGAAATCTGACGATCCTTTTCCCGAGAATTCACGGGATCCCGGGAAAATTGAAAATAAATCTTAACCCTCTACTGCATACGAATTCTTATGAATATGGAATTTTTAAATTGAAAGTAGTACCTTGTATTCCAAAACATTTAAAAAAAATTTAATGCCTCAAAAATTCAAGCAAACCAAAGACTCAAAAAAAGTACTTTAACCGAAAAACTAGTCTGATACTAGCTGAAAAAATTAAAAAAAAATAATTTAGTTAGATTTCTCACTATCTATAGAAGTTAGTTAGCTAGACTTCAGGTTATTCATCAAATATTGTAAATTTTCAGATAACTGTCCATTTGTTTCACAATATGTCATTTCTTTGCTGATGATTTTGCAACTGTAAACTGTATCCGAAACGAAATTTATGATGAGTGTTGCATCCGCACTCTGGAACGATATTGGGTACTGTTGGAAAAATCATCCAATAAACCTCAGGGCTTGTGATAAAGCTCAGTTGGCAAGTCTGTTGCTTCCTGAGCCGATGTCCGCGAGTTCGAGCCCAAGAGCAAACATCGAACTCAGTTGTACCGGATAAGTTTTTCAATAACGTACGTCTCGGTGGTCGAGTGGTTAGCGTGGTAAGACGGTAATCGATGATCCACTGATGGCATGGGTTCGATTCCCATCTCGGTACTGGGTGTTAAATGTTAATCTTAAGTTGTCCACGTCATTTATTCAGTCTATAAAGCCTAAATCGGCTAAGACGGTGTATGTCTTTTAAATAACGATCCGCCAACTGCACCGTTGATAAAGTCGCGAATGCCATAAAGATGGTAAAACGACTATAATCGAAACAAAAAAAAATCCAATAAACCAAATCGAGTGTCCAGTAATGGTCAGTGGTAGAACTATCATTTTCCTTGCTAAATCTGATTAATTTTTCCATTTTAGATCGTGTAAATTTGTATTAATATAGCACATTTTACTGGCTTCGGGAATTCCCGGGATTTTTTAAACGTTTCCCGGGATTCGGGAATTCCCGAATTTTTTAATTCCCGGGAATTCCCGACCGGGAAATCCCGGGTAGGACATTCAAATTTAATCATATAGAATTAGAGCTCAAATATAAAAATAAAGCTCAAAAACCCGATTTAATACACTTATAAGTGGATTGGAGGCTTTCTTACAGAGTGTCAATTATCTTTGGAAATAAATGACACAATAATGGATTCCTTATTTCTGAATTAATTAATCTATAAAAAAGATTATGATTAAAGAAAATCAAAAGCAAAAACTACTAAACTCAATATAAAAAAGTTGGCTAGTGTCGAGACCGACCGGTTTGGCGGCCATCTTATCCTTACTTTTCTTTCCTTTCTTTGTTTCTACTTTTACTACAACAGCCATCCTTACTCACAGAAATTAGTCAATAAACTGAACTCACTTACTCTGTACAATTTTGTTCGACCTATCTTTCATTCTCTATCTCTCTCACGCTTCCTTTTGAAACTCTCCAAATCTTCCTGTTCTCCTCTATTAATACTCTGAGACTCTGCTGTAGTTCAAATCTCAATTCGTTGGCTCGTTCTCTTGAATATTTTCCTGAGAGCCAAATCGTTTGATATTTCCGAGGGGCTTTACAATGGTCTTTTCTGATTTTGTTAAACCTTTATCATTCAATATCAAATGCCGATTAGTTCATATTTATTTCTCGCCGCTTGAATTCCATTAATTATATTTATTTTCTATGCCTAGCCCACATCTTATTTCCTACAGCTAGTACGTTTTTGGGAGAATAAGCGAACTGATATTCAACGAGTTCATTTACTATCAAAATATTTCAAACTGTTCAAGTTTGAGAGTCACATTTCTCGACGCTCACCAGTGGTCAAGGGGTTAGTTAGGGGTTAGCTAAACTCTCATGCTTGATGGCGTGGGATCGATTCTCTGCTGTTTGATGAACTTTTTGTCAAATTTTCGATCGCCTCCGTAATTAATTTAGCGATTGCTGGCTACTGCTGCTGAGCAATTGGCTACCTTTTTTGGAGCCGACATAAGCATGATATTTACTATGGAATAGACAAATTTTAAACAATTTTGTTTTTTATTGGTTTTGAGATATGACCTACAGGAAAAAAAAATCCAATTTTTTGTTACTAAATTCATCAAAATCGTGAAACTTGGAATAGGAGTTAATGTGGTAAGAACGTTTTAATGGAACATACAAATTCACGGACATCATCGTAACTCGTCGAGCTGAGTCGATTGGTATATATAAAGTGGGGTCTTGGACCCTTAATTAATGATATCCCCAACTGACCGTTCCCTATGCCTTTCTGTAAGAAAGCCAAAAACTCTAGGAAATACAGCTATGAACAATAGATGGGCATGAACTAGTATGGTCGAGCGGCTTGAGGCTATTACTTCTGACCTAGAGATCGGATCTCGAGGCGGTGATCAGCTGTTTTTGGTTTCGAACGTAAGTAAACAACGAAAATATACCTGTAATTATGTAAACATTAAAGTCAATAAGAAATCTTTATATAGACCGACAATCTAGCTGTCTTTCATCTGGTAGTCAGAGCAATCTGTCTACCGATTCGGTACGTGGAAAGTCTTTTGATTTTTCCTTCAGGGTTGTATAGCGTTCTCTTCGGCCAATGAAATGAATTTTAAAGTAGCTTTAATAACTTCAATTTTGGGTTGATTAGCATTCTCTTCTGACAGAAGCGAGAGCTGATTAAGCTTCTATGAAGCTTCCCTTTTAAAGGGAATTCTGGTTGCTTTGGTTATTTAACCGTGGTATAAGAAAAAAATTCGGATACCTAGCGGAATTTCGACAGCAACTCATTATTTTCTTAAAAATATCGTCGGTATTTTTAGGTATCTGAACTTTTCTAATACTGTGGTTGAACTAAAGCCTTATATTGGCTTTGATTCATCTATAAGTCTTAATATGTTAAAAAATTCAGGAAAATTGGTTAAAGTGTGTATAATCTATATTTTAACAATAGACAATATTATATATACGGATTCAGATATCAGATCTCGATAAGACCCATTCGAAACAATTATCCTTTTGTTTTTTTATTTGGAACAAAAAAAATTTAAAATTGTAAAATTTTCGGACCGAACAAAATTATAAGTTCGCATTGAAACTTTATGACTTTTACCGTTTTAACACTTTTCACGAAAGAAATTGTCCACTAAAGCCAAAGTGTCGAAATTCTTTCTCAAAGAATGTAAATTTCACCGATATAGCCGATAAAATAATTTCACAAGTTAAAATGACTGTTCAGTTTATAGAATCCATTGCGAAAGCAATATTAAATTAGTATTCAAACAACCACACAATGAATAGAGACAATAAAATTCACTGATCATTCTTACGAATCTATTGCAAATAGTTTTTTTTTTTTTTTGTTAATTCTTTATTTGAAACAGCTCATACCTTTAGGCTTTAAGGAGCCAAACTCTTTTTGTTTATTTTTACAATAGTTTGCTTACTTCTAGTTCACTTTTTTTTAAAGAAAAGAAGATAGATAGGGAAATATGAAAATAAAAAGAATTATAGACGAAGATCAATAGCTTTAAGGAAAAGATATATTTCGAACATGTAGTCCAAGTCTATCACTGCCAGCACATCTCTCACTGGAACATAGGGTGGTTTTCCTCGGGCCCGAAGGGAGTCTATGAAATTCGTTCTAGCGACAAGATGGACCTCGCACGACCAAACAATATGCTCGATGTCGTGGTAACCTTGGCCGCAACTACACAAATTGCTGCCAGCAATATCAAAACGATAGAGTACCGCGTCTAAGGAACAATGATTGGACATGAGACGGGAAAATATACGAATAAAATCCCGACTCAGGTCCAATCTATTAAACCATGGTTTAAGGCTTACCCTTGGGATAATCGAGTGCAGCCACCGACCATCCTCATCCTCGTCCCATTTGCGTTGCCAGTTGACAAGAGAGTTTTTTCGAACTAAAAAGTAAAATTCGTTGAAGGCGATTTCACGCTGATACGTGTCGCCTTCCATCGCCCCCACCTTTGCCAGAGAGTCTGCCTTCTCATTACCCTCTATCGAGCAATGAGAGGGAACCCAAACAAAGGTGATGGTAAAGCGACGTTTTGATAAAGCACTCAAACTATCCCGTATCTTCTCGAAGAAGTATGGCGAGTGCTTTCCCGGTTTTATTGAGTGAATTGCTTGAACAGAACTCAGACTATCCGTTACAATAAAGTAGTGCCCGACTGGCCTTGAAGCGATACTGTCCAAAGCCCAATGAATTGCTGCTAACTCTGCTATATACACAGAGCATGGTGACTCGAGGCTGTAAGAGGCGCTAGATATTTCGTTGAACACTCCAAATCCTGTTGATTCCTCTATAAGTGATCCATCAGTAAAGTACAATTTATCAGCATCGACCTTGCAAATAGTTTTAAAGAAAAATAATTCAAAGAGTCAAATTAAAATTTTTACGAAGAACTACAGATTCTAGTTTGCATTAAAGGTATATACATTGTGATATAGCTCAGTTGGCAAGTCAGTTGCTTTCTGAGCCAATGTCCGTGAGTTCGAGCCCAAGACTAAACATCGATCACAGTTGTACCGGATAAGTTTTTCAATGACTTGTCCGCCAACTTCATCGTTGATATAAGTCACGAATGACATAAAGATGTTAAAACGACTATAATCGAAACAAAAAACAAAAAAAAATTAAATATTACTAAAGAAGCGAAATATTTTTTTTCCCGTAATTTATAAAATTTCAAACAAGACGTCCACGCTTGAAATCAATTTCGAACCCAAAGGGTTGAGATCTCAATGCATTTTCTTAACGTTGTTTTTCATCGAACATGTCTTCAACTGTGGCTCGAAAGTAAACGCCAAGATGTATGCAGCAAAAAGAACTGCGCGAAAGAAACAGCGCGAATCGTTTTTTGTGGAGTATTTGAACGCAGAGCATTCGCTGAAGATACCGGCTAGGAATGCAATTGATTGCCTACCCAACAGGCGCATTAACGTTACCAGAGAACAGTTGTTCGAAGTGTTGAGGAAACTTTTGAATTTTGTTATACTCTTCAGTACTGCGTCAATTTTTGATGATTTGAATAGATATTGATGGTTATTCAATTTTATTCCATGAGGAATGCCTTTTTTTCAAACGTTCCTTCCATAAGGATTTTTCGAAATTCAACACCACTCAAGCTTCCTTTCCACGAGTTTTCAAATTGCCATCAGCTTCCAATTCGTTTCGCGAACCTGTTATAATTCAGACGGAATCCAATCGGCATATTTGCGAGTGTGAACTGCAAATATCCCAGCTTTCATCTGGTTTGGAATTGTAGGTTCCATTTAATCCGACCTATTTCCGGGAATAGAACCCGATATCCCCAGTTGAATGGAAGCTTTCGGGAACGGTCGAAGGTACTATTCAGAAGTGTTGAGCTGTAAATAGTTTCCGATATGCTTTTGTTTTGTGTTTCGAACAGACCTTCGACCCTCAATGTGCTGTAAAATGCCTTCCATTCCATTCCAGCTGAACACAAACAGGAGAAGCAATTAGACCAGAGAGCCAAAATGCTGATCTTGGATGTAGAACCACCCACACATTGTTGGTGTTTGCTGCTGGGAATGGAGAAATTTGCACATCGGGTTATGTTGGTTGGTCGATTATGGACTTTGGTTAGTGGATCCTTCTCTGAACAGAAATTTCAATTCAATCAGCAACATCATTCTCGTTTGGACTTTCGACCGACGTCAATGGGTAACTTCCTATTTTCGGTATAGTTTTACGGAATCTAACCCGTTTTTTGCCGAAAGATTTTCACATTCAATGTGTTTACACATGATTTTAAACAAATTTAAGTAGTATTTTGAATATTTTATTTCTAGTCATTCATATTATTCAAATATTTAAAAAAAAGACTTCTGTTGGAAGAAACGAAATAATTCAAGCTAAGTAAAATTTAATATTCAAGCTTCCTAAACTTGCAATGTTTAAAAACAAATTAACGAATGTTCTTTAGCTAATAACTGTTAGAAAGCAATCATGGGAAATTCTATGTTATCTCAAATATTCTATTCTCAATTTCACATCATGGTTCTACCTTCTAGTACAACTAGAAGCATAAAATCGTTTGATCTTAAACCGCAAAACCTTAAAACAGACAGCAGAACAATCGTTGCACAACTGCTTCGTTCGAGCAAGTAGCTGCATAGCATCTTGACTTTATTGGCACTTTGACTATCATCGATAAAAACCTCATAGGACGATAGTTAGTGGCATTTATTGCCGGAAAGAGCGCAATCGATGAAGGTTGGCAGCTTCTAGGTATCGGATAAATATCATCTGCTCTTATTTATTGAGTTTGCCTGGCTGCAAAACGTGTGCAGAATGTGGCTGGCGGTTGATAAAGCAATCGATATGTGTGCATTTTCTGAATGAGGATTTTTTTTCAACCGGTAAAGGTTGGAATTTGAAAGCGATATATATACAGTAAGTGGCACGAATCAGAAAAGAATTATCTCCAAAAGACCGATATGAGGAGCTCGTTATGAATATGTGTGACTTTTAACAATAATACAAACAGGAACATGCAACCTTATAGAAGCCGTGTGGAGAACATCTCTCAGATTTGAACTTTTTTGTTAGATTTAAGGATTTCTTTCTAAGCTTTTTTTTTCTCAGATTTGAGCTTTCATCTCCAATGCTATAAAACAAACTAAAACCTCAATTTTATCATCAACATGCAAATTTTAAATAATCTTCAAGAAACAAAATTTTTTCTTCAATTTTAATTTATTTTTTTCTTGCTATACTCCACATTCAAAAGGGTTTCGAAAAGTAACAAAACCACAAAATTTGTTTAATTAAATTACTTTTAAAAATATTTTAAAATCATTAAAGACAATTTGAACCTTTTTTTACAAACTTACTTACTTAATGATCCCGCGCCGATCCTCCGGTGCATAGGGCCGTGGTAAAAGACCTTTTTTTACAAAACCTTAAAACAATACAAAAAAAATCAAAAGACAGGTTTTCCTTTGATTATCAACTTTTCCTGACACCGCAAGAAATTTAGACTACTTAGCTTAGCTTAGCTTAGCTTGATTGACTACTCACATCCACCTTCAATCATCGAACCCGAAATGCTTTGTTCATAGTTTTAAGTAAATAATTAACGATAATGAATTCCGTTCAACTTTTTCAGTGTACCTATTTAATTATCATTCTTCATTATCATGGCAATTAATTAAATTACATTTCGAATTCCATAATCGCAGGCGTGGCTCAGTAGAACGAATTCCACATCGCCAATGGTTGCTACTCCGTGATTGATCGAGGCCATCAATTTTGCCCAAAGGTCAAAAGAATTGCGTCTGGGATTGTCCTAGTAGTCAATAGATAGGTTGAAAGAGAGAAAAGGATGAAAGTTAAATTTTTTGCTTTAGGACCGAGGTCACCTCTGCATCCTAGCAAATAATTTTGGTTCGGGTGATAAGATATGATCAGAAGACACTTTTGACTAGTGTGATCTTATTTTAGCATCCTAATGTCCTACTATCTTGAAGGCGGTAACCATGACTAGTGACAATTTGAGTGAGTTGAAAGTAATTAGGGTGAGTGCTCCTACTTTGGACCTAGAGCCTACTTTAGTCCTAAAATGCCGAAAATTGTGAATAATTCATTTTGCTGGCATAAAATAAAGATATTCCTATGCACACAATGAACTCTTATTCTTCCTGAACCCTACCATACCCTTTTTTGCCATTAAAAGTCTTTCTGATAAAATTTTGAACGTTTTTAAAAATTTACCTCTTCATCAGTGGTAAATCAGACAGCTCATTTAGTGGGGCGCGTATTGAGAAATAAGAGTGTTTAAGAAAAAATCACGATTTTTTACAGTCCAAGCAAAAGTTTAAAGGAAAATCACTTGGGCTGTGAAGAATATCAACCATACTACCCCTTTTTCCAAAAATTCATGAAAATCAATGGAAAACTCGGAAAATTTGCAAAGGGTCCAAATATAGGAAACTTTCGACTTTGATGTTCCATGTTTAGACCTGACATCATCAAATCTTTGTATCAAACCCAACAAATCAACAATGTTGCGAATTATTAATTGGGGCATAATTCAGAACCAATATTGAATATTTCCAACATTTTTGCCAGATTTATGCAAATATACTATAAATAAGTAAACACAATCAAGTTCCAGCTATCGTTCTGCTGATAGAGCTGACGGGGAATGAAAGTGTTTGTGATATTCATAACAGAAATTTTGGTTTTTTAAATACTAAAAAGCTGTAACACTATTTTATGATAGTGACTGATTGAAGATTACATTTACAATAAATTTGTTTATTTATTTTCGGAAAATCAAACTTTTTATAGGAATTTTAGTTCTAGGTCCAATGAAAGGAACCCGTCCACTACCAAAATAGGAGCAGTAGGTTAAAAGTTGGAAATTTAAATCATTCAAATCTTTGCAAATCTCTCAATAATGGCGAATCCCATGTTGAAAATTTTCATTGAAACTTGCAGATAAGATCATGACTTATAAATGAACTTCCTGAAGGATATAAATTTCCCGTCCATTCGTGAGAAAAACATGAATATTTCAAAACCACCGCTTAATGGGTCCAAAGTAGGGCAACTAACCCTAATAAAGAATAATCTAGTTAACATTCTTCGCATATATTAAAAATCTTGTATCCCTTAATAAAAATTTATATTATTTAATGAGTTTGCTTATTATTTTTTCCCATATCCCTATATTAATAAAAATTCGTTTGAAAAACTCAATTGGGAATTCGGTTCTACCAAACATATTTTTTACGAACGGGAAAAATATTCTAAAAGAAAAGATTGATTTTCACGTACCAAACGTACAAACGATTTTTAAATTCTTCGATGCTCAATCAATATTTGTCTCAGGGTTAGCAATACAAAAAAAAATCAAAAGACAGGTTTTCCTTTGATTATCAACTTTTCCTGACACATTTTGACTACTGTAGAAAAAGTTAGAAAAATATTGGATTTGTTTACTTTTCCCCATTTTTTAAAAGCTTCAACCAAATTTGAATATTTGATATTTTGTAAAGTAAAAATTAAATCACTTTGCAGGCTTCAACTAAAAGGTTAGATTTAATAAAACCATTTTTTTTTTTAACTTATCTTTCTATTTAGAAAAACAACTGTAGAATTAAGCTTTGTTAAATCATTCATCATCATCAAAATCAAAACATTTTTTCTTTGTTAAATGAAGGCAAAACCAATTTTTCATTTACTTTCATATAGATTATCAATGATTGACTTAACTCAATACAGATTCATTTTTAATTTTATGAACAAAATATCATTAAAACTAGATATGATAGTCAACATCTGTATAGAAATTCGAGTTCAGGATGCCAAAATTTACCAAATTATCATAAGTATCAAAATGTTGTTTTCTTGAGTTAATTGAATTCTATAAATAATTTTTAAAACAGTAAGAAGTTGTCATTGAAAAAACTTTCCTCTCAAATACTTGTCTTTTTAATTTTCATGTTTTTATTTTATCTTTAAATAAATGAACCGAATTTTATAGTATTTTTTATGTAGTTTTTATCTTTTTTGACCGCATATCATAGTCAAACTAATTTTTTTTATATATTATATAATAAGTTTGTCTTTGTTTTTGATTCTGAGTTTGAGATTTTTTGAAAGTTTATTAACGTTTCACTTGCTATTATTATTTTAAATTATCTTTTATTAATTGATCATGATTTTTTGTTTAGTGTATCTATGAAAAGTTCCGAAAATTGTTACGAGTAGCAAAATTTCAACGCTTTAAAGTGCACTGTTTTTATTTCTAGCAAAATTTGAATTTCGTAACCCTCACGAATGGGTCCTTCGCACAGGCCTGGCTTGAGAAAGTATTAAATTCTCCGTTTGTCAGCCTTCCTTCGATTTTTTTTTCGAAAATTCTTCATGAAGTTTCAGGTTTAAATTGAAAAGTTTGAGACCCATCCCTCTCACTGAAAGTGGAGGAAGTGGGTCGAGAATAAGTCAAACAAATGGAACCAGATTTGGTATGTAAGGGTATTTGGATACGAAAAATGCTTCAATGATTATTTGAACCCCTCCTTTCTTCCATTGGAGCGATTATAAGGGTTATTGCGAAATTCGATAACTTTTCGAGAAAATGGAAAAAATTGGCTTGGGAGGATATTTGTATATGGGAAAAGCTTCTGTGATTGTTTCAAAATCCTCCCGGTTTGCATTGGAAGAGTAGAAAGAGGGTTGGGAGCCCATACAAATTAATGCAATACTCGATAACTGATCAAGTGAGGAAAATCAAATTTGACATGCGAAGGTATTTGGGTAAACTAAATGTTTCCAAGATGGTTTAAAGCTCTTCCCACCTTTCATTTGAGAAACATAAATGGGGAGGGGGCTGTCATACAATTTTTAACATGACTGGTAAAATAATCGAGCAAATGGAACTAAATTTGGCATGGGAGGATATTTGGATTCGGAAAATGACTTTATGGTTGTTTGAGACCCCCCACCCGTTCCCGGTAAACAAAAAGGAAAAGAAGTGGGGGGCACCACAGATTTTTTAAAGATGTCGAGCTTTAATCAGTCGAAAGGCACCGAATTTGGTATGTGATTAGATTTTGAGAAGAGTAGGGGATGAGCGGGCTATATTCGCCTACTAAGCAGAACACTGATTTAATCAAAAATCACATAGAATATGTGTACAAAAACTATATACACGCGTGCAGGCATCTGTTTTCTATACACTGGAATAATTTTTATGTTAAAATTTTCTTCCGTTTCCGAGAAAACAATTTTATGATAAGTGTCGTCTAAAATGCCGAACCACAAACCGTGCGGGCTAAATGCGCCTATTTATGTTTTGAACAAAATTCCTGTTTTTGGGCAATATTTCCGTATAATTTTATTGAAACTGATAGAAAGTAATAATCTCCGTACAACAAAGCTTAAGTTTTATAAAAATCTATGGGTATTATAATTTAATGGAATAAAAGAAAAGTTAGGGTTGTCATACTATGGAGGCAGTTCATCCATGAGAAAAACTTTATCAAATCTGTTTTTAGATCTTAAAATGTCTCTTAAGATGTCACTCAGAGCTTGGATTTGAAAACTCAATAACAAAAATCATTTATTTATTCTATTTAACCTGTTATTTTAGAATGGAGGCATTTTACAAACATGATTGTTGACTGTTGAAAAACCATCCTTGTTTTTGTTTTGAGCTTCTCTACGTATAATTTTAAAAAGTCGAAATATTACATCAAAATGTATCAAAACCTTGTATGGTTTTTTAATTTTTTTTTGAGTTTGTAAATTCATAAAATTCTTTCTTGCCTTATGTTCAAAGCGTATCACCTTCAAAATGCATTGGTTAAATATACTGTCTAGTCAGCCATTTCGGCAAACAGCCGTAGGCGCATTTAATCCGATAGGCCCATTAAGGAAACCTTTCCCCTATTGTTTCTGTAATTATTTGGATTCCTTCCTTTCTTCCATTGAGTGAGATAGGAAGAGAAGCCCGGAGCCTCATAATTTTTTTCGCATATCTATAGAATTAATCATACAAAAAAAACCAACTTTAGTTGTGGAGGGTTTTTGGGATGGAGAAATGTTTCTGTGCTTTCTATGTTTCAATATTTCGGGAGCCCTCCAGAGGAGGTATGAAAAGTGAAGAGGAGAGCTCTCATACATTGTTTCCTAACTCGATAAAATTTTATGCAAATGGGGTAGAATTTGTCGTAGGAAAGTATATGAAAAAAAAAACAATTGAGACTCCTCCTTTCTTATCAGAGGGGAGCTTGAAAGGGAGAGAGGTAGACCCATAGTTTTTATTATAAACTCCATAAATGATCGAGCAAAAGCAGGGATTGAGGTACGAGAAACGTTTCTTATGAATCAAAGCAATTGAAAGATTCCTTTAAATCCTCATCCGCATTAGAGTGTCAGTTTTTTGTTATGTTTTATCATGTTTTGAACTTTTTTGGTTATGTTTAGAATGTTTGTTATTTTTATCATATACTAGCTGATTTTACCCGGCCTTGCTGGAGTTCACAAAAAATATAAATCAAAATGAGACGTTTGATTTTTCGAAATGTTGAATGCTTTATATTCATCATTCCAAGAAATTTGGCCCATGTTTGACCACGTAAGTTTTGCAAGTGTTTTGAAAGTTTTTATTGAGATTATTCACTGTGATAATCGATTTCATTTTTTTTAAAGAAGCTTATAGTTTTGAGGATTATCAATAGAATTTCAAAATAACTTCCTTTCCCTTCCTCTATCACGGAAAACATTGTTTTTACCCACAATTTTCTAGGAAGCTCGAATAGATTTGGCCTTAAATTTTAAAGTACAAATTATGAAATAATTTTTTTTCCCATCCCCACTCCATTTAAAATTTCTTTTGGAGATTATCCCACTTTTCAAGATCGATGATCTCCCTGTACAGTGGTATATTTTAGTTTTATTTACTTAAAAATGTCTAAAAACACTTTCAAACCTTGATGAAATATGTTTAAGACTCATTTTGTATGTTTCAATTGCTTGTGTGGTTTTTCGCTTTTTTAATTTAACACTGTTTTATGATTAGTTTTTCTTAAATGTTGAAAGTTTCACTTAAAGTTTTTCGGAGTCATCGAAAACAAATCATCTCTGAACCGAACTAAGCATTTCAATGTTATGGAAATAGTCTTATTTTAGTTCTATTTCGATTTTGCTATCCTCGGACACAATCATTCCATTGACTATTTTGATGAGTGATGAATGTTAAAATTCTTTGATATCATTTGTTTGAACTTGCAGTACCAAACGGGTTTTTGCAAAATTGGATGATAGAATTGAACACATTGATAACCAAAAATGAATCAAAAGTTATAGATTGGTCAGTAGGGTAGGGAGCACTTAGAAAACCACTAAAATTCTAGTCAATATATTCCTAACAGGGTAATTGTATTTTTCAATCCTAAATGAAGGCTCATTATATCAAATACCTCATTCCCTTACCACGTGCTTTGAACAGTAGAACGATGAAACACCCGCCAAAATTTCTCCTTTCAAGTTTTCATTGCTCAGCAATCTTTGATTTCCAGTACACGTGAACTCTGGATGGTCGTTTCTAATGCCCAGCCCATGGTGATGGTGAAAACAACCCGCCAAAGGAAACGAAAATCGGTTAACAAAATGGGTGCCATGATTTTTTAGTGTGTGAGAATAAAAACGGAAGTTGTATGGGAGGGACCCTTTTCTTTGGTGGGAGGGGCACAGAACTATTACTAAAACCTTACCATGGTTCAACTACATCTCTGTACCAAATTTCAGGCTGATAGTCCAACTCATCTTTATATATTAGAAGAATGTTAATTTGGTTATTTTCGCTTCTTTATTTAGTTTTTTTTTTTCATTTCTATTCTTTTGCTTGTATTTCTTTTTGAGATTTTTGAAATTTTTATGTTTTTCGTCGTTGTTAAGTGCTTTATTTTTTTGTATGAATGGCTTATTATTGTTATATTTTATCAATATTCAAAAACGAAAATACGTATTTATGATGTTTGACTAATTAATATTGGTCCTGTTATAGCGAAAATTATATGGCAATGCCGTTCAAAAAAAAAACGCCAAAAACGAACGGGGTCGATTGGCTGTCTTTGCTGGAACCACATAGTTTCAAATTCGAGCAGCTTGAGAACTGTGTGAAAATTTTAGCGAACAAAAGTATTGAAATCAACTATGTCAAACTGTATGACCAATTTTATCGCCTAAATACGTTCATTGCGCAGCAACAAGATGATTTCAGGAACAAACTTACTCAAGAAAAATGGAAATTATTTTACCAATCAAATCAATTACCCGATCATCACTCCGAGCTGCTGACGATTGCTGAGTATTTCGCAATTTCGCAATTTCGGCTCACAACGCCAATGTAGAGAGGATTTTTTCCATCATCAATACCCAGTGGACCAAGAAACGTGGAAAACTCCTTATTGATGCAGTGAGAGCGATTATCTTACTGCAATACAACAACAGACAAATTTCATGTTCAAAGTTCCATTCCTTTTGTTGAAAAATGAAGAGTTGCTAAAAATAAATATAAGAATAAATACTAAACATTAAATATAGAATTTAAAAAAAAGAATTACTTAAAAATGTAAAGAAAAACTTTTTTTTATCTTAGTTTGTTGTGATGTCATCTTATGTTATTACAAATTTGTGTAAAAACTGTTTTTTTAAAATAAAAATCACAAAATAAAGCATCATACTTTTCGTCCTACTTCAGATTGAAAAACTTCCTACTTTGTCAAAATATTTTGATCGAAATGTCCTACTTCCCGAAATTTTTTTCTTATAAGCCTACTCAGATATCACTCTTTAAAGTATTTAAGCATTTAAAATTACAAAAATCACCATTTTAACTACTAAATTGAAGACTGCAAGTGTTTTATTTAGAAAAAAATGGTTAAATACTATTTGGTTTTACAAACATGGAATTAAATCAATTAAAATTTTGTCAAAATTGCAATTTTTCACAAAATGGAGGAAAAAGCTTCCTCCTATTTCCACTCTAAAGTCAAAGTTACCCTTGGTCTTTAGGAATATTATTATTCCTAAAAAAAATGAGCAAACAGAACGGAAAATTATAAACATTTTTCGTTTCAGCTCCTGTAAATAAGTGGAGATCAGGTCTATTGCACTCGATAGTTCAATATTATTTTTAAAAAGGTTACGAGAGTTGACATCCATGAAAATCTTATTTCACTAATTTATAGATTCATTTGTGAACTTTTTATTTCCGTTAAATTTTTATTTTTTTACACAGAATCCGAAATAAACTTAAAGCAATCACAGCATGATTCGAAAGTGTCAAGTCTGTTTGAATTCAGTTAAAACGTCTTCGAATCTGCATATTTTCGCTCTTGCAAGGATTATTGGATATTCTATTTGAGTATTTGAACATTTATGTTAGGCCATTTTGTGTTTTTGAACTTTAATTTAAAAAAAATCCACAACCAACATTGATACGGAATATTCTTCTCTAGGAAATATATGTGCGAGGAAAATGGCCCTGTTATCATTTGAATGGCCCAATTCCTGGTTAACATTCTTGTTAATGCCCAGGAAGACATGTCCCATAAATCGAACAACATTGAAACGGAATGCGTGAAAAAAGTGCAATCAAATCAATGGATAAGACAAACACACTTACCCTCCCGGAGGGGACATAAATTAAATGGGAACACCGAAGCTGTGGCTCCACATCGTTGGCCTCCGGCATGTGGCCAAGATTTCGCCATGCCATGTGGCAAACAATCCCGGAAAGGAAGCGAAATGAAATCAATCTAATGCCGCTTATGTTGTCAAATTAATGTGCAATTAATTTGAATTTGATTATTTCTCCGAAGGCAATCGTCGAATTTCGCCCGAGTCGATGGGAATCTTCATCAGCTGGCTTTTTGCTCAGACTGAGTGGCTAGGGTATGGGGAGGTCCAGATTGAACCGCCCCAGGTCCTACTAAACGCAATCAGAAAAAATAGAACAGATTGCCATGGCTTCGCAAATCTGACGGAACCATTTGCGTAATCTCTCAAACGCTAATGGCTCCCTACATTGTGAGTATGTGGAGCAATGTTAGGAGAAAGCATCCCATGTCCATCAGTGGCCATCTTGAGGTCGATCTAAGCTCACAGAAACTCGATGGTTTGCCCAGAATAAGTTCCCTGCTCCTACCATTGAACTGGATGAATCAGATTTACTCCTTCGATGTTGCTACAGACAATCAGAACCTGTTCCTCAAATGTGTATGCTTCGAACATCAAGTCTCTGCGATGGAGCAATAGATTTTCCGGCGGCAAAACACTAAATTGATTGCAACCTTACCCACCCCCCATGATGGCGAACTAGTACACGCACAAAAATTCAAGTAAGGAAGCTTGATCTGCCGGACTGGTGAATCTGGTGATGAAGAATAACGGGAGCGAGCCCAGTTTAGCTTATCGAGGAATTAAGGAACACTTAAACGCAACTGGTAATGGATTTTATCTTATTTAGCCGAGTGACCCAGATTTGCCAGTCAGCCTCACACATGCAAATGGTCTTAATATGACTAGTATGTATTCTTGTATTTATTTATTTTTTAGATAAGCTTATTAAATAGCAATTTTTAACTTAAATTATAGTTCTTAAATGTTAGTTTTTTACCAAACATGGGTAATGGTTCAAACTTAGTGTACATCGCTTTTTGTTGATTCCCATCAAACATCAAACATCCATTATGCAAAAGACACGTGTCGGACAAGTTATCGAATCACACGCAAAGTCGCACGAACTTACGCGTGATCGCAGCAAATTTGAAAAATGGGAACACCATCAGTCGGAAGTCTTGGGTCTTTCAGAGTAGCAACATCAAAAGCCATCGGCAGCAAATTTTCGTTAACGGATTTTTCACCTCCATGTAATTTTCCTAGCACATTAAGTTCACTTTGAGGTTCACCGATCGGCGATTTGCCGGCTCTGAACCCATGTGTGCCCCCATCTATCCAATCTTACTTGCTGCTACTTATTGACAGACGGGAGCAGCTTCTGGGTGCTAGTTGGCCCAGTTTCCAGCTTTGCCGGAGAACCATCATTTGCGTGATTTGCACTCGGCTGTAGCAGCATCAGCTGAAATTTCCTGCGGATGGCATCCGAATGGGGTCTTAGTGGGTTCCCCCCGGTGGCGCTTCATGGACTCTAGCGGAGACTTCGTTGGGCAGCTTATATTACTTATTGGTTCAATGGTGGACATATTGACAGTTTCGAATGCATATACCCTTTTAAGTGATCTCATTATGTCGATGGATTGTCGCATGGCGTCACCTGGTTGTTTTCTTGTATAGTTACTAACCTAGGGTGAATGGCTCTAGATTTATAATTTCAATTTTTTGAAAAAAAATCAGTTCGTCAACGAAATTTGAAAGAAATCACTGTCACCCAGTGGGATTCGAACTTACATCTTGCGCCTCTCTTAACCAAATGTATCCTACGACTTGATACCACCTGGTACATAACCAAACCTTTTGTCAATGTCTTTTAGATAAGGCTTGCCAGATTCTTTAAGAAAAAAGCGTGACATCTAACAAGTTTATTTAATTTATCTCGTATAGCTTAGCATGATTGACTACACACATCCATCTTAAATCATTGAACTCTAAATGAATCATCAATAGTTGTAAAGCATTATTTTATTCAACGCAACAAAATTCTCTCATTGTAATTGAAACACATTCATTTTATCATTGTAATTAAAACACTTTTAAAGTGTATACACATTAAGAATTTCATGATCGAAAGGGAGAAAAGGGATTGAAAGATTCATAACTCATGCTTTAGGACCGAGGTCACCTCTGCATCCTAGCAAAATAATTTTGTTTTGGAAATGGGTGGTAGGATATGATCAAGAGACACTTTTGACTAGTGCGATCTCATAATACACGTAATGTTTCTTTGCTTTTCCTGTATTATTTAAAGAAACTACTTTTCGATTAATGTGGCTTTAATGCTGGTTCTTATTAAATAAGGATTGGATAACTAGCAAACCAGTTTTCAATCACTCATTTAATTTGATAGAACCTAGCCGGAGAGTATGGGACGAAGGTGGTCCTACGCTACGCTCTGGGTCTCTTTCTTTCTTTACGGATGACTCAAAAATTGGAAATGTTGCTGGGGCGGGTATAACAGGTCCTGGTGTAAACATTTCAATTTCTATGGGTAATTGGGTGACAGTTTTCCAAGCCGAAATCTATGCAATATTAGAATGTGTTGAAATTTGTTTGAAAAGGAAATATAAAAATGCAAACATATGCATTTTTTCAGATAGTCAAGCAGCTCTTAAATCACTTAGGTCCTACACATGCTCTTCAAAATTAGTGTGGAAATGCATCAATTGCCTGGAAAAACTAACTCAAAAAAATTCAGTTAATCTTTACTGGGTTCCTGGGCATTGCGGTATAGAGGGCAATGAAAAGGCTGACAGCTTGGCCAGAGAAGGGTCTTCTATTCCGCTTGAGGGACCAGAACCATTTTGCAGTATTTCCAAATGCTATTTTAAATTAGAAATGAAAAATAAAGAAAAATGTATAATTGCAAACAATTGTAAAAACTCTGTTGTAGGGAAACAGGCTAAGAAATTTATCCGACCATTATTTTATTTACATAGTATTCCGTCTTACGACATAACTTGACGAACATAATTCCTAAAATTCACTCGGTTCATAGCAACCGTTCTCCAATTTCTCGGGCACCCCACGTTCGCCAGATCACGCTCCACTTGGTCTAACCACCTCGCTCGTTGCGCCCCCGCTCGTCTTGTTCCTACCGGATTCGTAGCGAACACCTGTTTTGCAGGACAGTCATCCGGCATTCTCGCAACATGTCCCGCCCAGCGTATCCGGCCAGCTTTCACCACCTTCTGGATACTGGGTTCGCCGTAGAGGCGCGCGAGCTCGTGGTTCATCCTTCGCCTCCACACGCCGTTCTCCTGTACGCCGCCAAAGATGGTTCTTAACACTCGTCGCTCAAATACTCCGAGTGTACGCAGGTCCTTCTCGAGCAATATCCATGTCTCGTGCCCGTAGAGAACAACCGGTCTAATAAGCGTCATATACAGGTTACACTTCGTGTGAGGGCTTAGTCTTCTCGACCGCAGTTGCTTGTGGAGTCCATAGTAGGCACGACTTCCGCTGATAATTCGCCTCCGGATCTCACGGCTGGTGTCATTGTCTGCGGTCACCAGTGAGCCGAGATAGACAAAGTCTTCGACTATCTCCAGCTCGTCGCCATCGATTGTGACCTGGACAAGCGAGTTCGGTCGGTCTCGGATCCGCAGGCCAGCATGTACTTCGTCTTGGACGTATTAATCATTAACCCAATCCTTCCTGCTTCGCGTTTCAGTTTGCGGTAGATCTCCTCCACCGCCGCAGATGATCTGCCGACTATATCAATGTCATCGGCAAAGCAGATAAGTTGACTGGATCTGTTGAAAATCGTGCCCCGCATTTCGCCCACCGCTCGTCGAATAACACCTTCTAGCGCCACGTTGAACATCATGCAGGATAGACCATCACCTTGTCGAAGCCCCCTGCGCGATTCGAATGAACTCGACAATTCACCCGAAATCCGCACACAGCACTGCGTTCCATCCATCGTCGCCTTGATCAGTCTGATCAGCTTCCCGGAAAAGCCGTTCTCGTCCATGATTTTCCATAGCTCGTTACTGTCGATCGTGTCGTATGCGGCTTTGAAGTCGATGAATAGATGGTGCGTGGGGACCTGGTGTTCACGGCATTTTTGGAGGATTTGCCGTAATGTGAATATCTGGTCCGTCGTAGACCGTCCCTCCATAAAGCCGGCCTGATGACTTCCCACGAATCTGTTTGCTTGTGGCGTTAGGCGGCGGAGTAGGATTCGGGACAACACTTTGTAGGCGGCATTGAGGACAGTGATCGCTCGGTAGTTCTCACAGTCCAATTTGTCGCCCTTCTTGTAGATGGGGCATATTACCCCCTCCTTCCACTCCTCCGGTAGCTGTTCTATGTCCCAGATCCGCAGTATCAAACGGTGTAGACAATCGGCCAACTTGTCCGGGCCCATTTTGATGAGTTCAGCTGCGATGCCATCTTTCCCAGCCGACTTGTTTCTATTCAGCTGGCGAATGGCTTCCTTAACTTCACTCATCGTTGGGAGTGGCTCCTCTTCGTCGTTGGCTACGCCGGCGATGTACCTTCCCCCACCGTCTTGATCTCCTGCATGTGCGCCGTTCAGGTGTTCATCGAAGTGCTGCTTCCACCTTTTGATCACCTCACGATTGTCCGTCAGGATACCCCCGTCCTTATCCCGGCACATTTCGGCTTGCGGCACGAAGCCTTTGCGGGATGCGTTGAGTTTCTGATAGAACTTTCGTGTTTCTTGGGAACGGTGCAGCTGCTCCAGCTCCTCGAGCTCCTCCTCCTCCAGGCGGCGCTTTTTCTCCTGGAAAAGTCGGACTCGCTGCCTCTTCCGCTGTCGGTGATTTTCCACATTTCGACGGGTGCCTCTCTGCACTACTGCCGCCCGCGCGGCATTCTCTTCGTCCATCACCCTCCTACACTCCTCGTCGAACCAGTCGTTCCGTCGAGATCGCTCCACATAACCGATGACGTTCTCCGCAGCACTGTTGATGGCTGTTTTGATGGTATCCCAACAGTCCTCGAGAGGGGCTTCGTCAAGCTCGCCCTCTGCCGGCAGCGCTGCTTCGACCGATTGCGCGTAGTCTGCCGCGACCTCAGGTTGCTTCAGTCGCGCGATATTTAACCGAGGCGGGCGCCGGTTTCGCGTGTTGTTCACTACGGAGAGTTTTGGGCGCATCTTCACCATCACCAGATAATGATCCGACTCGATGTTGGCGCCCCGACAGGATCTGACGTCGATGATGTCCGAAAAGTGCCGGCTGTCGATCAAAACGTGGTCAATCTGTGAATTTATCCGACCAAGTATTAAAAAATCAGAAATAGCTCTTAGCTTATCTAAGAAAGACCTTAAAATGTTTACAGGGCTCGTTACAGGTCACTGTGAATGCAGATATCACATGAATAAAATTGGCAGATTAAACTCTGACGAGTGTCGTTTCTGCAGTATGGAGAAGGAATCGTCAGAGCATCTTCTTTGCGAATGTCCTTCGCTTATATCGAAACGGATTAAAATAATCGGCTGTGATATATTAGATCCCTCCAAAGTTTTTTCAATTGGTCCTAAAAAGGTGAACAGCTTCATAATGCTAAATCTCAAGATAGAGACACTATCTATTATATGAAAGTGATCTTCCTTGACTTAGCATATATTAAACAGGGGACATATTACAATAGATCAACTAACTGGTCGCAGTGATAGGTAACCCAACAAAAAAAATGCTGGTTCTACAATGAAGTTAGTGACGGAATGGACATTCTAATATATAATAAGCCCACATGTCTAAAAACTCAAGTTTTGAAAAATTCTGATTAAACATTTCCAAAAGTTCATATTTCAGCATTTAAGTGACCAATGATTCTAAATTTTTGAATCTTTATACGATTGTGAAAGCTCGAAAAAGTACTAGTTTCAAATTTTAAAACTTTCAAATATTAAGTTAATGAAAACAAGTTTCAAAATATTCGTATTTACAATACTTTGAAATTTAACGTTTTCCGAAATCCATTTCTAGTTTTTAATTGAAACAAACTACGATAATTTATGTTTTATGAAAATTCATATTTTTTAATTAAAATCGCTCAAACAATTCCATTGATATTTTTAAAGTTTCAAATAGCATAGTGGCAATTTTCCAAAGTTTTTGACAACAATTTTTTTTTGCTTTTTGATTCAATAATGATTTCAGTGTTTAAATTCAAAAAGTTTTAAATCTCTAAATGGGTCATTGTTCCCTTTTTTAAATTCCTATGTTTTAAATTTGTATTGAAACTCGTTTACTAAACAACAGATATTAGATGTTTCTTCGGTTTCTTCGGGCTGAGATAAAAGATCTCCACTGCTGGCGATCCGGAGCCAGCGTCAACTGTGCGGATTTCAGCGGCTAGACTTCGCCGCCACGAGCTTTTGGGCCTGCCTCTTCATCGATGCCCTTCTGGATTCCAGTCAAGCGCCTCTCTGCAAATCTCGTTTTCATCTCTTCGCTGCGTGTGCCCAATCCATCTCCACTTACGTTCCCGAATATCGATTTCTAGCGCCTTTTGATGACACCGGCGATGAAGTTCAAAGTTTGAGATCCAGTTGCCAGGCCACCAAGCGCAAGCGCGGATGATGTTCCGCAGGCAGCGATTCACAAAAACTTGCAGTTTTCGCGTCGTCACCGCATATGTGCACCAAGTTTCACACCTATACAGCAATACGGATTTGACGTTTGAGTTGAAGATTCGGATCTTAGTTCGTAGAGAGATCGGGCTTTTCTGATCCGGGTTTCGATGTCCTTCTTGGTACCATCATCAGGCGTAATCTGGCTACCAAGATACTGGAAGCACTCCACTTTCTCAACCTGTTGTCCAGCTACCACGAAATTGGAACGATTTTCTGTGTTGATTTCCATCGACTCGATCTTTCCGACATTGATTTTGAGACCTGCTGCCTTGGAGCTTTCGGTGAGGTCGTCGAGTTTGCTCTGCATGTCTTGTTGAGTTTGGGCGAGCAAACCAATATCGTCTGCCAAGTCAAGGTCCTTCAATTGCTCAATTGATGAAGGATTCCACGGCAATCCTCAGTTTGATCTACAGTCAATCGATCCAGTCAAGATCTCATCCATTACCGTGTCCATCGTGCAAGACCTTGCTCATCCGTCGTGCAAGACCTTGCACGAAAATGCCTCGTACTGTGCTTCGATGAGATGGACTAGTTTCTCTGGGACCCCTCGTCGTCTAAGAGCAGCCCAGATGTTTTCGTGGTTCAGTCGGTCAAATGCTTTTTCGAAATCAACGAACACCAGCAGAAGAGAGTTCTGGAATTTGTTGATTTGTTCCAGTATGATTCGTAGCGTTGTGATGTGGTCCACACATGATCGTCCGGATCGGAATCCAGCTTGTTGCCGTCGGAGTGTAGCGTCGATTTTCTCCTGGATTCTGTTCAGGATCACTTTGCAGAGTACTTGGATAAGGGTACAAATGAATTAATTTAGAAACCTTTTTTTCATTGATTGATTGCACCTTTGATATTTGAATTGATTTCCTACACCAATGAATTTGAAATGACTTTTTGCATCAAAAAGTAAACATACAACCTAGGAAACAAAAATCGACAAGAATTTTTTTTAAATATGTTCAGAATAATCCATTTATATCAAATTTCTGAAAAAGTTATTTTACATGAATCTATGATGCAGAAACGCCTAAATATGCTGATAATATTTAAACTTGCATACAATTTTTCCAAAAAACTATGTTTTCAACGGTGAAATATGTCCCTTGTCGAAATATTTAACAACTTGTTTAGAAACTAAATAAAGGTAAAAAATTGTTTTGATTAAAAACAGAGTTAACTGAGGCAATTGCAGATATCGTGATTCGATGATTATGAAATATAAATGGTGTGAAATAAAGCAAAAGATAATATATTTGATGCTAACATTGATTGATATTATTAATTACCATATTATTTAATTCTTAATTTTTTCTCCTTTCTCACTTTACCGTTGCATTTTAACTGTAAGAAAAATGATGTACAAATGTAAATTGGAGAGAACTCACCATTTTTTGCAGATTTTGTTGTAGTGATTAAGTCCTTGAGAGGTTTCCCTGGGAATACTGCAGTTCTAGTATCATCATCTGCGTTAGAACCGATAAGGGGATTTGATCTTTTTTAATTTGATATCCTTTCACAAAAAATCTACGTGTTCTTTCTATTTCAAAGACTTAAAATAGTTTTCTTATTTTTTTTGGGCAGATTTTATGTTTTCGGAAATTTCCCATTGGCTCTTTAGAAGCACTTAAGAAAGCTGCTGACTAACTTATAAGAAAAATTACAATCTAGGATTTATGAGATTGTTATTAATTTTCCTATCTTAAATATGATATTTACAAAAAGATATATTTTAAAAGGAATCAATAGAATACTTAGCTTTGCATCATCAGTTATTCCTGGTAAATATGAACCAAACGATGGTTAATCTTCAATCATTAATCACAAATTCTTTTCCACTTCTCTATTCGTTCAGATTAGATTTTAATCGCAGCAAGCCACGAATGGATACGCGTTTGAATATTGAATCACAAGCTATTTACAAACAGCAACAAGCTTCTGATGTTGAGGGAAATGTATAGACATTTTTTTATCACTGATTTTTTGGAACACACTAAAGAAACACATTTCTTCAGAATTACTCCTTTTCAAATACTTTTGAAAGGATTCTCGTGACTGATGAAAACTGACTGAACTCGAGCAAATCGACATGTGAAATTTGTTTAAATAATGTTTTCGAATTTTCTTCCTTTAAAAGTGTTAATAACCGAAGCACGAAGCACTGATGAGTTATGACTTTCCTCTTCAACATCATGTAAATCACACAAGCTCTTCCAAAAACTTATTTTCCTCGATCACCAGCAGCCACCCGTCTGTGACTCTTAATGAAGCTCCATATCAATCATATTAAAAAACATTCCCCAGCCCTGCGGTTATCACTGACGAATTCTAATGAATGATGAATTCCAGTCCCCTGATAGGTGGTTGCAATTTTCGTTCGGTTCATCTTCATTAAATTTATTCAAACTTTTTCAAACAAAAAAAAACGCGTGCGACTCGCACAAGGCATCGCCTACTCCTCCACGTTTATTTAATTTATCTCGTCTATTCATAAATTGTTTGATTGAAAAAAGTCTATTTTTGCTTGGTAGTTCTGTTCTATTTATCCGGATTTGGACTTTTCCCTTAGGCTTTACGTTCAAAGGATTCTTCTAGGATTCCGGAAAAACATCTGCAACCATCATCGTTTGGAAGCAACTAAAAGAATATTTTCTTCAATCGAAAAATATTAACATTGCTAGAACGTGCTCAAAAAAACGCCTAGCTGAACCAGCTTGCTATGATGATGCTAAAATATGCTTGCCAGATTTCCCGGTTTTACCCGGGCGTGCCCTATTGGACACAAAATTTAGGAAAAGTTCGGTCCGACCTGGTTACCCAGGTTTTTGCATAGCATAGCACAGGGTGACTGACTACACATATCTTGCATTGGCTGATACACGAGGTACAACTGATAATCAAGAGCAACGCAAGTTGCAAAAATGAGTATCTGGATTCAATATTCATTCCAAGTGCAACTCTTGAAGATCAGTGTGGTACCATGATGCACACCGTGACAAGTCAATGTAATCATAGAAAGGATGATCTGAAACAGCAAAAATAACTGTTTAAGTGCAGAGAACTCATACGACCCATAAAGCTGTTTCAGAAAGGATTGGGAAGGGATGTTTAAGTGGAAAATCCTACATAGCAAATAGGATTGACGAAATTTGTAAAAATATAATTAAAATAAAATGAAACAATCTCACCAAAGCCCATTAATAGGCGATGCGGGAAGGAGGTAGCATGGGTTGATTTATATTTGATGGTCCTGTTGTACTAATGGTGATCATCCTTGCACCTTCCAGTCACTGTTGCTTGATAATCTAGCAGATAAGAATCATTATATTTTCACGAAAACAAATGAGAAAATTGCGAGGTCGGAAAAAAATCCTTCAACAATCAAGATCTCGTTCAGACATAAAATTGACACCGGTCCTTGTAAGACAAAATGTAGGTATTCACAACACTTGGGTCGGTTCACTGATCTGAAAATGATCGAAAAAAATTTCCACAACAATTTTTCTCTTTTGAGCTTTAAACTTAAAAAAAAACAAAGCAATTTCTTTCTATTTGAGAACATTTTCCGCAGCACGAAAAAACCGCGTGTTGACGCTTCAGCAAACGCCTACTCTTTTCGCCCTGGTTACCCAGGTTTTTGCACAGGTTTATTCGCCTTATTTCCAAAATGAAAAAAAAAACTTAATTCGAGTAATTGTAATTTTATTTATGCGTCCAAAAACAATTTTTTGAGCAAGGTTTGTCGAAATAATCATTAAGAGTTTTTTAAAAGCCTTTAAATTCGATTCGATATTTGCTGATGTGTTTGATAAAAAAAATGTTTGCAAATACATTTTTTTTTATTTTCATTGAATAATTATGTGGTTTTGACCGAATTTGTTCGGATATTGCCCAGATTTTGCAAAATTGCCCGGATTCGCCCGGTTCGGATATGTCTGGAAAAACTCTGACAACCTTTAATGCTAACAACTAAACGAGTTTAATCTTGTCCTGTGTAAACTTTGAAGAAATTGTGCTAATTTTAAGAAAAAAAAACACCTAAAAAATATTTGAAATATTTTCTTTGTTGAACCAGAAAAAAGCGGGACATTTTTACAAATAGTGGGACATGTCCCGCTTATGAGGGACGGATGTCAATCCTACCTTAGGTGGATCATCATTAAGGTGGCCCTTATTTTCAAACTATCTTGAAACCTAGCTCCCAACTCCAATCTGGATCCAATCAATGATAAAACAATAAATACTGGAAAAGTCTTCACTCATTCGGATAACTCAAAGACCTTCAAGTTTGTATGGAAAAAGTGAAAATTTTGTATGAACACTAATACTAAATAAACCCTAATAAAATAATTGTTCGTACCTCAAATCTGATTTTATTGATTTTCAGAATGATTTTCTGTACGTTTAATCAAAAAAAATTGTGGAGTTTGCACAAGTTAAATTTCCGTAGTTACTCTTTTAGGGACTTTATTTTTCAACCTTTAAAAACAGAAAAATACAAAATTATATTGTTAAAATCACACATTAAGCTATCTTTAAACACATTTTCAATTTTTTATCGTTTCGTCATTTGTGTCATTTTGACGTAGAATTACGTCTTACGGCAACACTATAGGGGGGTAAATTGAAATCCGCGAACGGATCTCGCGTCACGAAAAACGCCTCTTTGAGAGACATCTTTCTTAAAAGACATACCAAGCCTGCTTAACGTTGATTGGCTATTCGAAAATGGAAAAAAACTTGAAAGCCCCGCCCCTTCATGATTTTTGTTGTTTCCAGCCAACGAAAGTTATAAAAGAAGGAGTCGTCTGACGGTTTGTTTCATTTGTGAAAAGAAACTCAAACTTGTCACATGTGCAGCATCAGAGATGGCCACCAGCGCGCCGGAAAAAAATTGTGACAGCTAAGATGACATCACACACACACACACACACACACACACACACACACACACACACACACACACACACACACACACACACACACACACACACACACACACACACACACACACACACACACACACACACACACACACACACACACACACACACACACACACACACACACACACACACACACACACACACACACACACACACACACACACACACACACACACACACACACACACACACACACACACACACACACACACACACACACACACACACACACACACACACACACACACACACACACACACACACACACACGCACACGCACACCTCCCATCACAAAAAAAACCTCTCATGGAACATCACCCGCCAACCGCCGCCCTCTTCCCACATCGCTCTCCCACCAAACCCCACCACCCATCGCGCTGTACCACCCACCCACCCATCCTCACCACCCATCGCACACCTCCACACATCCATCTCACACCGCCCAGCCTTTACATGCCACCCACCTATAGCACACAACCATCCACCCATCGCACCCCACCACCAACTATCGCACACCACCACCTATCCATCGCACACCACCACCAACCCATCGCACACCACCACCAACCCATCGCACACCACCACCTACCCATCGCACACCACCACCTACCCATCGCACACCACCACCTACCCATCACACACCACCCCATACCCATCCATACCGTCCACTCAACGCACACGACTTTCAAAAATTTAAAAAGATCAAGAACAACTCTTTAAAAGTTTTTGGCCCTGAAAAAGACCGTTTATAATTCTGTAATGGATTGAAAACATGGTTATTATAACGCTTGCTCCGGAATCCTAGGTAAAATCAACATGTTAAGTTATCGATTGCAATGTGATCTGAAGGGAAATGAAAGCATAATACTGATTCCAACGAGACGCATGAGACGAAACAGTTCGAGAACTTTTGCACTGAGTCAAGCGTTTAGATCAAAGCAGTCATTGAAAGCTATTCTCGCAAGCGTTTGATACAAAGCTCGTGTGTTGATAACATTATTTGCATAACTGCCGGGCGCAATCATTTCGACGACATCGGCTTTGTTTCTGCTTATAAGGTACACCGGGGTAAGTGGGGACGCGGGGTAAGTGGGGACGGTGGCTATTAAAACAATACTGTAAACTATTTTTTCAAACTTTTAAACCAGAATGTTAAATTTACTTGCAATCTATCCATCAACTGTAAAAGAGATACGGTTCCGACAATAGCGGATGTTTACGGTGACTTTTTGTTAAGTTTCTATTTTTAACTACGATGTGGAGTTGATGTGTATCTTTTTCAATCGCAAATTTCTCGTAAACTAGCTGGCTCTTGACGAAAAACTTTACATTGAAACAATCCTTGAATTCGAAACAACAAGTTAGGAAAAGAAACTACGATTAAAAATTAAGAAAAAATAGTTTATTTTAAAAAATCTAAAATGTTGTCTCCAAACCCTACCTGGGGTAAGTGGGGACGGCTTTATATATACATGATGTTTACACATTTTTTCAATTTTCTCCTCTTCATTCAATACATTTTAGCTTTATTTAGCATTCGGATCATGAAAAGTTGGGTAAAGTACTAAAATAAGTATATATTTTCGATAAAATCGGATCTCGTGTGTTGTAACATAAATTGAACACAATAATCACTACCATGAACTTTTTTCAAAATTTTGGACGGATCGAGTAATAAAGTAACGTATTCAATCAAGAAAACACAAATTTGTTGAAAATTTCCTGAGAAATCAAAGGGAAAATCTACCGTCCCCACTTACCCCATAAAGCGGGGTAAGTGAAGACACCAGCAGTCCATAACAATTTACGTGATAACTTTTTTCGCTTTGCGTCTATCAAGCTCATCTTTTCAGCATTTGTAAACAACATGTTCTGCATCACATTGAATGCAGTTTTATCAAAATTGATCCACTGCTGATTTTTTAATGATTTTTTAAAGTTAAACTATACGAAAAACCGTCCCCACTTACCCCGGTGTACCTTACTTATATTTAATTCGCCTTTTGTTATGCAGTTGAGCAAGCTGCATTCTATCTATATGGGTCGTTTTAGACAATTAATAGGTATTGCGGTTACTGGGAAAATTTCTAATCGCGCGACGGTAGCCTTCCGTGCGGTAGGCTAGCCGGAGCAGTAAACACAGTTAAAAAATTCACTCTTACTCACTAATTTCATTGAAAGGTTAAGAAGTAAATTCTTGAATCAATCTTCAAATCATTATTTTGCAAGAGATGACAAAACATGAAGTCATCGGAATGAAATATTATTATTCTTAGTATTCATTGAGATTGAATTAATCACGAGCGTTAAAATCCCAGACAAACAAAAAACAATCTACATTTTTGAAAACACATTTTCCATAGCCTGAGAATTAACGAATTTGGCATGACGAAGATTTTTGATGCGATAAATGCGTCTTTGATACTTGATAAAGCTTAGTTCTTTTAGAAATGGGACAGTTACGAATGCCTGTATCTAAAAAACCATTCGTTTGAACGAAATACTTTCTATGGAGAAAAAGAAGGTAATGTTATGATCTTTCATGAAAAAATTTGAAAAAAAATATTTACCGTTTTTTGTTAAAGAAATTTCTACTTTATTCTTGGTATCTCCCATTGGCTGGCGCACACTTTTTTCAGTCATGGTATTGATCAGTTTCTCCAACTTATACTTCGTAAAATCTATATTTTAGGTGGCTTCACCCTCCTTCTTCAATTTCTGATACTTTTTTGTCCAATACTTCTCTGGAAACTGGAAACTGGAAGCATTTTAGTGGATACAGTTGTTTCAAAATGAACAAATTTGATTATTTTTGACCACATTTTTGAACGTTTTTTTTCGGTACCGGTTTTACAGCTTAAGAGCTTTGGAACTATCAAAAAATGTTTGTTTGAGGTTGGATTTCAATGAGTCATCACTAGGCAACACTTTCAGCTTATCGGAGAAAATTGTTTTTGACATTTCAGCGATCTACCCTTAGTTTTTCGTTTATTGAAAATTAAAAATGCTGGTATGAAACTTGACTTCCTTGATGATCCTTAACCGTTGTTGCCGATCATGTGCTTCTCTCCAATGCTTGATTTGAACTTTGTGGACATTATTGACAGTGTTTGCATACTTATCCACCACAAAAACTCAGTAATTCCTTAAATAATCAACGGTTTTGTCAGCCATCAATTTGATAATGACGTATTTTCAAGGAAACTGTGCAAAATTTTTTTTTTCTTTTTCTCTTGCATCGTACATATCTCAAAAACGCATTAATTTTTAATTTTGAAAAAAATAGGTCGAATAGTACTTTTTACAGGCAACAAAATGCTGTCAAAATTTTCAATATCCAATAACTAGGTAACGAGCTATTAGCAAATGAAAGTGTCCCATTTCTAAAAGAACTAAGCTTTATGCTGGTCGAATTCAATTATGTTGTCGTTAAAATGTAACAAATCGTATATGAGAAGTTAAAAAAAGGAGTTGTGTACGGTGAATTATAGGAAATAACACCATTCGCATCGCAAAAAATTGGACTGCGCACTCATAACTACGAAATTTGTGCGAGCTGTCAAATCAGTATAAAATCTGACGGTTTTCTACACGCTAACCGCTTTTTAGTTAAACTTTATACGGATAACTCCGACTGCAAAACATAGCACAAAATCCAACATTCAATGAATGATCGCTACCGTGTCGTCGAACTCTAAACTTATTTAAACAACTACAGGTTTTCATTTTTTTTTTCGTGAATTTTTCGCTGAATGACCCCATCGCAAACAGGTTTTTTTTATTATTCATTTTTCCGTGATTTTGACCGCTGATTGACCAAGCTCAAGGCAAACACAATTTTTTGTTTTATAAACAATAGATAATCCGATAATAATATTTGGTATACATGTTTGTTTGACAACTTTTTATTAAATCATCTTTCAATGTTTTCCGCTTGTTCATCCGATTTAATTTCAGTCGATAAATGTAGAACAATGCTCATTTTTTTCTTGAATATTGTAATTTTTTCTACAGTGGTACCCTACGGGAGCCCAAATCAGCTATCGCAGAAATAGAAAAAAAGAGTGGATCAGCAATATTTAAACGACAATTTAGGGAAGACTGATTTTTCTTGAAGATCATTTCCTTTAAAAATAAATCGACATACTTTATTCAAGAATGCTAATTTAAGACGAAAAACACATTGACAAAGGACAGGCTGTCGTAATTCTACGTGAACTTATCGGTCGTTTCTTATATACAACCTCTGTAACTTTTTTGTAAATTTTGTCATTTTTGCCATTATCGTAAATTTTGTCATTTTTGTCATTTTGTCATTTTTGTCATTTTTGTCATTTTTGTCATTTTTGTCATTTTTGTCATTTTTGTCATTTTTGTCATTTTTGTCATTTTTGTCATTTTTGTCATTTTTGTCATTTTTGTCATTTTTGTCATTTTTGTCATTTTTGTCATTTTTGTCATTTTTGTCATTTTTGTCATTTTTGTCATTTTTGTCATTTTTGTCATTTTTGTCATTTTTGTCATTTTTGTCATTTTTGTCATTTTTGTCATTTTTGTCATTTTTGTCATTTTTGTCATTTTTGTCATTTTTGTCATTTTTGTCATTTTTGTCATTTTTGTCATTTTTGTCATTTTTGTCATTTTTGTCATTTTTGTCTTTTTTGTCATTTTTGTCATTTTTGTCAGTTTTGTCATTTTTGTCATTTTTGTCATTTTTGTCATTTTTGTCATTTTTGTCATTTTTGTCATTTTTGTCATTTTTGTCATTTTTGTCATTTTTGTCATTTTTGTCATTTTTGTCATTTTTGTCATTTTTGTCATTTTTGTCATTTTTGTCATTTTTGTCATTTTTGTCATTTTTGTCATTTTTGTCATTTTTGTCATTTTTGTCATTTTTGTCATTTTTGTCATTTTTGTCATTTTTGTCATTTTTGTCATTTTTGTCATTTTTGTCATTTTTGTCATTTTTGTCATTTTTGTCATTTTTGTCATTTTTGTCATTTTTGTCATTTTTGTCATTTTTGTCATTTTTGTCATTTTTGTCATTTTTGTCATTTTTGTCATTTTTGTCATTTTTGTCATTTTTGTCATTTTTGTCATTTTTGTCATTTTTGTCATTTTTGTCATTTTTGTCATTTTTGTCATTTTTGTCATTTTTGTCATTTTTGTCATTTTTGTCATTTTTGTCATTTTTGTCATTTTTGTCATTTTTGTCATTTTTGTCATTTTTGTCATTTTTGTCATTTTTGTCATTTTTGTCATTTTTGTCATTTTTGTCATTTTTGTCATTTTTGTCATTTTTGTCATTTTTGTCATTTTTGTCATTTTTGTCATTTTTGTCATTTTTGTCATTTTTGTCATTTTTGTCATTTTTGTCATTTTTGTCATTTTTGTCATTTTTGTCATTTTTGTCATTTTTGTCATTTTTGTCATTTTTGTCATTTTTGTCATTTTTGTCATTTTTGTCATTTTTGTCAGTTTTTTCATTTTTGTCATTTTTGTAATTTTTGTCATTTTTGTCATTTTTGTCATTTTTGTCATTTTTGTCATTTTTGTCATTTTTGTCATTTTTGTCATTTTTGTCATTTTTGTCATTTTTGTCATTTTTGTCATTTTTGTCATTTTTGTCATTTTTGTCATTTTTGTCATTTTTGTCATTTTTGTCATTTTTGTCATTTTTGTCATTTTTGTCATTTTTGTCATTTTTGTCATTTTTGTCATTTTTGTCATTTTTGTCATTTTTGTCATTTTTGTCATTTTTGTCATTTTTGTCATTTTTGTCATTTTTGTCATTTTTGTCATTTTTGTCATTTTTGTCATTTTTGTCATTTTTGTCATTTTTGTCATTTTTGTCATTTTTGTCATTTTTGTCATTTTTGTCATTTTTGTCATTTTTGTCATTTTTGTCATTTTTGTCATTTTTGTCATTTTTGTCATTTTTGTCATTTTTGTCATTTTTGTCATTTTTGTCATTTTTGTCATTTTTGTCATTTTTGTCAATTTTGTCATTTTTGTCATTTTTGTCATTTTTGTCATTTTTGTCATTTTTGTAATTTTGTCATTTTTGTCATTTTTGTAATTTTTGTCATTTTTGTCATTTTTGTCATTTTTGTCATTTTTGTCATTTTTGCCATTTTTGTCATTTTTGTCATTTTTGTCATTTTTGTCATTTTTGTCATTTTTGTCATTTTTGTCATTTTTGTCATTTTTGTCATTTTTGTCATTTTTGTCATTTTTGTCATTTTTGTCATTTTTGTCATTTTTTTCGTTTTTGTCATTTTTGTCATTTTTGTCATTTTTGTCATTTTTGTCATTTTTGTCATTTTTGTCATTTTTGTCATTTTTGTCATTTTTGTCATTTTTGTCATTTTTGTCATTTTTGTCATTTTTGTCATTTTTGTCATTTTTGTCATTTTTGTCATTTTTGTCATTTTTGTCATTTTTGTCATTTTTGTCATTTATGTCATTTATGTCATTTTTGTCATTTTTGTCATTTTTGTCATTTTTGTCATTTTTGTCATTTTTGTCATTTTTGTCATTTTTGTCATTTTTGTCATTTTTGTCATTTTTGTCATTTTTGTCATTTTTGTCATTTTTGTCATTTTTGTCATTTTTGTCATTTTTGTCATTTTTGTCATTTTTGTCATTTTTGTCATTTTTGTCATTTTTGTCATTTTTGTCATTTTTGTCATTTTTGTCATTTTTGTCATTTTTGTCATTTTTGTCATTTTTGTCATTTTTGTCATTTTTGTCATTTTTGTCATTTTTGTCATTTTTGTCATTTTTGTCATTTTTGTCATTTTTGTCATTTTTGTCATTTTTGTCATTTTTGTCATTTTTGTCATTTTTGTCATTTTTGTCATTTTTGTCATTTTTGTCATTTTTGTCATTTTTGTCATTTTTGTCATTTTTGTCATTTTTGTCATTTTTGTCATTTTTGTCATTTTTGTCATTTTTGCCATTTTTGTCATTTTTGTCATTTTTGTCATTTTTGTCATTTTTGTCATTTTTGTCATTTTTGTCATTTTTGTCATTTTTGTCATTTTTGTCATTTTTGTCATTTTTGTCATTTTTGTCATTTTTGTCATTTTTGTCATTTTTGTCATTTTTGTCATTTTTGTCATTTTTGTCATTTTTGTCATTTTTGTCATTTTTGTCATTTTTGTCATTTTTGTCATTTTTGTCATTTTTGTCATTTTTGTCATTTTTGTCATTTTTGTCATTTTTGTCATTTTTGTCATTTTTGTCATTTTTGTCATTTTTGTCATTTTTTGTCATTTTTGTCATTTTTGTCATTTTTGTCATTTTTGTCATTTTTGTCATTTTTGTCATTTTTGTCATTTTTGTCAGAAGTGGAACATCAAAAACGAATTGTCATAGAAAAATAATAAGTTTCAAACCACTTTTCAAATCGAATTCTCAAACATTAAAAACAGAGTTCTGAAAGGCGAATCCACTCCAAAAAGTTGATTTTTATCAAAATTATGATTGATTTCACACGCTTGAATTCAAATTGAGTAATTTTTGGATATTTTTTCATACAAAATTTTATGTTCAATAAATAAGATAAACGATTTTTTGTTAAATGTTCAAATAATAAAATTTTGTATTGAAAAAATTTCCGCAATTTGAAATCAAGAGTTTCAGAAAGCAATTTTATGTTGAAAATCGACTTTTCGGATAAGGATTCCCCAGATATAGACATTCTTAATTTCACCAACTGTTCGTTAAATAGAATAATTTTCTTGAATTGAAAATTAACGTTACTTCAAGAAAAATTTATCCGATATGAATCATTTAGGAAACTCAGAACAGCTCATTTTATTAAATTCCGAAATTATTTGTAAAGTTTTTTCAATTTGAGGGACGCTTTTTAAGAAAGATTCACAATTTTTGTTTGACGTTGAAAATGGTACCCCCACCAAGTATGATGACAATAAATTGCTACATGCAATATCTTGTGCTACTTTCGGGTTTCTTTATTATTTCTTCCATTGGAACTGCCTTAAAGATTTAAAAATTCAATTCACCATCTCGTTCAACTGAAATCACACCTTCGCCGATCGAATCTGCTTGAAAGGCTCACCGTGGTGCAAAAATAATGGGTACCCTCCTTGCGGTTACTTCGTCGGCGGAATATTGGGTCAGGAAACTTTTTTTTCCATTCACACCTTTCTGTGAGACTCACTGACTGAGCCGTTGATATCAGATTCGAGGATATTCCCATTCAATTATAAAAGGTTTCTCTCATATGATTTCAGATTGAGGGAAGCTTGTTTAATCCTCTCATAGAAAAATTTTGAAAGTTGTATTTTTATAAATTTTGTTATGTAAACATGCAGTACTCACATTACTAGTTACTATTTTTTACCCATGATTAAAATTTGACTGGTATTTACAGGAATTATTCCATTAATTTTTCTTGCCTAATGCGTTTTATACCGATTTCCCTTAACTTTGTTATTTCATGTTTTCAGCATGTTCTGAAGTTTCTACACAATCCCCTGAATCCACTAAAGCGTGCTGATGAAAAATGTCCGATGATGGTTCTGCGGTAGCGTTCCAATTAATTATGTACCGAGAAAAACAGCACACAAGGACCTCGTGATGTCCGCCGGTGAGCTGAATGAACTCGTGTCCGGAGGTGGTCAAATTAGTTGAAGATCGTATCATTCATGCTACAGCAGCATGTTGTATCGGTGTTGAACAAGGTAGAAAAGTAAAATTAGAATGTTGAGCATCAGGGAATATTTGTTTGCATGGTATGTGTTGAATTGAAAAAAAAATCATTTGTTTGTAACGTTGTATCACATTGAAAATGGCATTTTGTAATTTTTTTTGTTTAAATAAACGAGGTCCTGGATCAAATCAGCGACATTCAAGTCACCAGGGTAGAAAAAATTTGTTCAATCGGCATATCACTTAGAAAGTTTTTTTTTCGTAACCCGAATCATTCCCAGATAAGCATTTCCTTTCACCCGATACGATTTATTCGCTATCACATTCGTCTTCCTTTCCGGAATGAATTATCCACTCCGATTTTTCGCCAACTCAAACCAGTCCCTAAAATGTCTGATATCCTCGTCTCTCGAAGATTTATTTGGCTGTTCTCTGGTGCTGTTCTTCTTTATCATTCAAGGGTAAGGGGTACTTACCCTTTTCAAACCTTAATCTTTAAAAAAAATACTATTTGCTTTAATTTTATGGAATCATTTCCTAACCAATTAAACATTTTCGAAGTCGAACTAGAATAATTAATGACGTCTGTTTTGTTTAGAACCTTCACCTTAATTGTCTTTCTATAAAAAAAAACTGAACTGATTAAACGTTTGTTTGCGAAACAAGTCCATGTTGACCTAGCTATCCAAGACTGATTCATTTCCTGAACTAAAGCGCTTATCTTCTACAACTTTAATCAGATAAAATGTTATTCTAGCTGAATTGAGTCCAAAATTTCGCAAAATTATGCCTTCGCCTTTTACTGCGTACTACAATGATCACTGTCATTTGAATTAAGAAAACAGAGCACAATATCAATATGTATTCATAAAGTCTCGTTTCTCATATGCCTTGAAATATCAAATGATCATTTTGAATGTAGTAAAAATTTTAGGGGCATAAGAGCACCTGTATTCGTGGTCCAAACAGCCGGTTGAGACCCAAATTCCGACCCGAGCAACCGAACTGGTGATCCATTATACCAGTTACAACTCAACTTTTTTTAGAGCTGGTATAAGGATTGATCCAAAACTGATGAGATTTGCATCCAATTCAGGGGTGCCAGGTGGTTCCGTCAAAAATCAGGACAACGCGAACCTAAAAATCAGAATTTTTCAGGACACCTCTTGATTCGTGAAAATAATAAGCAGTTCTGCATAGATTGCATAAATAAAGGCGCAAAACAGGTGCTGTAAACGCCTTAATTTTTGCAACAGAAGTACGCAGCTTCTTGGCTGGCCTGCTAGTTCGTGTCAAAAAACACCATTTAAATATCATCTGAACCGAAGATTACCATCTGTTGAATGGATTTAACTATTTTATCACGGATTTATTCGATTTTCTCATAGTTTAAAAACAAATTCGATTATATTTGAAAGGTTTTATGAAAATCAGGACAACTCAGGAAATTTTGAGACCAATTTTCAAAAATCAGGACAACTCGAGAGTTTTTCAAAAATCAGGACGGTCTCTCGAAAATCAGGACAAATCCTGATAAATCAGGACACCTGGCACCTCTGATCCAATTTGACGCAGTTCTAAAGCGTTTAACAGTTAATGGAACACGAGTGCAGTAGCCAGTTTTTTTATTGGATCGGATCTAATTTCTTTGGTTCAATTCTTGTATAAATTAGACCCAAGAATAGACCACGAATACAGATGCTCTAAGGGCAGTCTAATGTCCCTAAAAGTTTTTCTACTTTTGTATAGGAAAATTTAAGCTTGTGAAATGTTATGTGCTGTAGGCTTAAATTGATCCTAGGCTTAGTACAAGGTCTCATGCCAAATTTTGGCCATATCGGATTACGGGAAGGCGTCGCTCAACGAGTCTAAAGCTGTATGGGATTTTGAGACATTCTGTTCGGAAGGAACATGAAAATCCAGTTTTTCATAAATAATTTGATCCCCTTTGGCCGATTTCTTTTGGACACGGTTTTTCTTAAAGCCTAAACTATGACAAATATTTCATCCGAAGACTGCATTTCAATTCGACTTATGATAAAAAGTTATTAGACATCAAAAATAGGGTAATTATTTCAGGGTGATATTCAGCACTATTAATGCTAAGCCAAAATTTTCGAAGCAGTGTCTCTCATTAATAGTGATGAGTAACACCCTTAAAAAAGGTAGCTATTTTTTGAAGCTTAATAACTTTTTTATCTTCACTCAAATCGAAATGCATTCTTCGGACGGAATATTTGCCATAGTTTAGGGTTTAAGAAATACCGTTTTCAAAAGAGATCGGCCGAAAAATATCGAAGTTATTCATGAAAAACAGGATTTTCATGTTCCTCCCGAACAAAATGTTCTAACTTTAGGTTCGTTGAGCTACCCCTTCCCGTGATCCTATCTGGCCCAAATTTGGCATGAGACCTTGTACTAGGCCCAGGATCAATTGAAGCCTGCAGCGCATAACTTTTCCAAATGTCTGGTCATTTGGGGCACTCTAGGGAGCATTAAAAAAAGCGAGCATGACCAAATCGAAATTTTATATGATCTGTTTAGAAATATATCAACTATGAGTAGAGCGCTTAAAATGTAGACGACATTTGTTTTTAAAATTCCGTTATAATTACATGAAATTACTGATAGGAGTGATTCATCATTAAAACTTTCGTGATTCTTATAATTTTTCGATTTATGATTATATATTACAATTAAGGATCTTTGATGGACGAGTAGGGGAGATAAGGCCATAATCGCCACCTTAAGGAGAACGCTTATTAAACCATAGAGAACAGCTATAATATGTGAATTATATCATTGTTTCGTGTTAAGACACTCTAATAGTCTATTGCCTAATTGAATGAAACTTGAAAAAGTAGATAAAAACGTTTAAAAATGCATTTTAAAATTTTTTGCAAAAATCTGAAAATCAGTTAGGTACTGTAGGGGCATAATGAGTACCTCCACTGGGGCAGTATAAACACAATTAATCAGGGTACGATGAGCGTTTTCTGTCGGGGAATCTAGCAGCGGATTCGACTCGATGAAGTCAACTGAATAATAGAGCTACAGCTTGACTTGTTTCAAATGACGATTTGGCCTAATGGTAAGGTGTCGGAGAGGTAATCAGTAGACTCGAGATCGATTCCTGGTCGAGGTTTTTTTTTCATTTTTCATTAATGATCGATGCATTTTGTACTAAACGGTGAGGCGTGGATCCATCAAACAAAGCAATAACAAAATAATCTAGGTCTGTTTGTAGAATTCAAACAATTAACACATGCTCATACATATGTTTCTGGTGTTTTGTTTGACGGATGATGCTACTAGCCGTATAAACTTTTATGTTTTTCATTCAAACTTTTATGTTCGATGAATCAATAATAAAATAAGAAATAAGAAATAAGAAATAATGTTACAATAAAAAAAATCAATCATGAATGGTTTGTGAACGAAAATTTCCTCGAACAGTCCCTCTAGTCTACTGATTACCTCTCCGACACCTTACCAATAGGCCAAATCGACTGATGAAACAAGTCAAGCTGTATTTAGTTGACTTCATCATGTTGAATTCGCTGTTAGATTAAACGGCAGATAACGCTCATCGTGCCCTGATTGATAGTGCTCTGTTCGCCCTAGGTCAACAAATTAAAGTAAAAACGCGTTTTAAATTGATTAAAGTAAAAAATTAAAAATTTAATAATGGTGAAAGTTGAGAAACAACGTGTAAGTCATGTGCAGTGCGTACATTTCAGATCAAGATGATTAAAAGGTCATAAAAGCTTATTTGGTGGTGCTTAAAAATTATAATATTTTCGTCACTTGAGAACCTAGCTGATTTTTATTTAATATTTCTGTAAAGATGAAAAGGATATTTGTTCTTTGGTGAAAATTAATACTATAGGTAGTACGAAACAAATCCTCATGAAAATTTGTTTACTAAAATACGGACTTTTGAAGAAAAAAGGAGTGCTTATTATGCTCCGGGTGCTCGTTATGCCTATATCTCCCCTATCAAAAAAATTTGCTTGAAAAAGGAAGTTTAAGCCTTAATGAAAATAAACGAATTATTAATAAAAGGTTCACATCAACATTTTTTTTTTTTTGTTTTTTTTTTCATAACAATAATTTTAAATGACTGCAATTTTTAAGAGTCTCCATTATTTATTAAAAGCTGTTCAAAAAATTCATACTGCCTATGTTATCTTTCTTTTTTTAATTTCAATTTCATAAGAAATCTAATTCTTTAAAAAAAAATTTTTAAACTTTCATTTCATTATTACAGTTAAGAACCTTGAAAGAAGGTATTTCTTAACACTAGAAGGATCGGCAAATTGAATATACCTATTCGGACCGTGACCAGTCCACTGGTAAAGGGAAAATTTTTTATATCATAATATTTTTAACATTTTTCTTTTGAAATTAATTTGTTATTTATTCGATATCATTTTTTTAAATAAAATTTAAATATTTTTTCACCATGGGTGCACGGAATCATCTCATTTTGGCATAGTTGACGAATGCGTGTTGAAATGAACATTTCAAATAATTTCAAAAAAAATCAAAACACATTATCACTCTAATTTTAAAATCATGTTAGATGGCTATGGGTTTTGACTATGGTTGCACGGTTTCACTACAATTTTGTTTAAGATATTTTCTAGCATCAATCGTTCTGAAATTTTTCAACACGTTGCCTATAAATTATACCTGCTTTTGTAGGTTTAGAAGCATATTTTTTCTATAAGTAGAGCAATTTACCATGGGTGCATGGATTCACCGCCATTCATCCAAAATCAACTGTTTTGCATGCTAAAGGTGAAGAATAAAGACTTTTATAGATTCAAATGAAAATTTGTGTTATAAACATGGTTTTCCACTATGGGTGCACGGATTGGACTTTTTGCAAATTTTTAAAAAGCATTTTTGAAAATCTTAACTAAACCAAATTCGAAACCATGTCTTCCAAGTTGAAACATAATGATTTAAATAACGATTTTTGTTTTAAGTTCCTCTTTTTCATTCCTGTAAAAGAAATATTTCAATTATATCTTGAAATAATAAATTTATTCATTTTTTATTTAAAAAAAAACAGTTAATTATCGTTTATCGTATATTAATCTGATAAGATCTGATCAACATCCAAGAAATTGGAGAACGGTTACCATGAACTGAGTGAATTTTAGTAATTATATGCATCAAGTGATGTCGTGCGACAGAAAACAGTGAACATAAAAATAATGAATCAACATTGTTAAATGTACACGTTGTTTTGTTTTTCCTTATAAGTTTTTCGATTGACCAATATTGCATTTCAAATACCAATCATATCTAACTCAAAAATATTTTGTGTTTTGAAGCAAGTTGAAAACTATTTCACTCTATATAATTTACAACGGCTAATTTACAGCCATTCCGTGCACCCATGTTGAAATATCTTGACGCCGATGCAAGTGGTTTATCAGATAGGCTGGCGCGAGTCTGGTCTAGGTATGCCAGGCGTACTGGGTTCGATTCCCGGTATCAGCAAGAAAACTCTTGGATTGAAGCCCCATAAGTTGCCGACAGGTAAGATGTGTTTCCTCTTATAACAAGAATTTTCAATAAGAATGTTCAATCAGTTGCCAGCTGGCCAGATATATACACGGGTGCCGGTAAATGAACTTGCATTGAAAATTTGTCGAACCTAATTATGTAAAAAGGCATGTGAATACATACTTGGGCAGAAACTGCGGTGAATCCGTGCACCCATAGTGGATAACCAACATATATAAATGTTCCGTGCACCCATGCTGAAATATTATTTAAATTATTCAGTTTATAGCTGATGTCTTCAAATTTTAATAAATGGGTACACAATTCATAATTATTTTACTCATTCTAGTTTAGTATAAAACATATTTATCACCTAAAACTACTCGATTACTCGAATGGACATGTATTAAATCTAACATAACTTTTACAAATCTTGATGAAATTTCGCCAAATTTTGACAGAAAGTTCGATTATAGTTGAGCAACAAAACAGACGAAAAAAATTGGGAGTCAAGTGCTTGCCAATCCGAAATTTTTTTCTACAAATCTTCATGACTTCTAATTGAAAATCAATAATTTTATAACGAACACACTTCTGTCCACCATAAAACAACTAAGGCTCATTGTCTTGAACGTAGATTGCAAATGAAACCAAAAGCAAGCGAAAAAAAATTATCTCGTTTGAGTTAAAGGGTTGTTAATTTTACCAGTCATTTTGACTGGTCACGGTCCGAGTGTCCATGGCGAATTTTTTCTCGCTTATTAAAAGAGCTAGTGAAATAAAAAATACTCAGTTTTGTAGAGATTCCAAATTAATGAAAAGTCGTATTTTTGCGAATTTTTAAAGCGAAGTATTAAAAGATATTCAACAAACAAAGTGTCCAACCAGTCATTTTGACTGGTGCGGTTTTTCTAGTGTTAAATCTATTAAATTTTGTTCCATTAATCAACACTTTTTATGAATCGTAGGAGGGCTTTTTCTTTATCTGGTTCGTTTCTAAGAATTTCGCAAATGTCACCGGTGAGACAGTGGTCTATCCTAGCTTGATCAAATCCTCTACAATCAACAAGTATATGCTGGACTGTAATTTGCTCTCCACAATATTGGCAGACAGGTGGCGGGTTCTTTTCGAATAAGAATGAGTGGGTCAAACGAGTATGACCTATTCTCATTCTACTAAGAATTCTCTGCTCGGTTGCCCATCTGATAAAATCTATGGGTAGCCGATATTTATCTTCAAATGTTGGTTTATGTCTTTTAACAATTTTTTTTCTATTTAAAAGAGCAAAACACAAGTTTTCAAATCGAAAATTTGTAATCGAAACATGTTCAATCTTAAGTGGTAACGTCATAGATCAACTATTCTAGTTCCTTATTTTGTAGCCGATCACTTCAACAACTCCATTAATCATCATCCGGAGCCGCAACAAATTGTGCACCCTTGAGAGCAATCTGTCTAGCGGCAATAAGCAAGCAATCATGTTCGTTCAGCTGATTTCAGCTGAGACAAATTCCTTATTTGAGCAAAAGACGACGTGCGTTGCGGTTTTAATTAACTGAGAACCCTACGGAATTGTCTTTGAAACTAGTAGGGCCAAATGTGTGATTTTTTTTTCGTTCTATGAACCTACGGATCGGGCCACACATTTATCTTTTGACCTAGTTTTGATCCACCAATTCAAGATATGATCTCGCCGCCCGAAGGAAACCCAATACAGTGAGAGCTAAGAAGACAGTTTCACAGTTCCAAAATTAGATTTTGTCCGAAAGATCAACAAATCAGATTTCCTCCCAAGACAACCTCGAAAAGTTTGTGTTTTCCCGGGGGCTAAACTTTTAATTTAATTATTATTTATTGAATGGGTCCGAAACCGTGCGAAGGCGTAAATGAACTTCACGACCATGTTATCGCGCGCGCGAGTGAGTGTCTGAGTAGCCGAACTTGGCTTCCCACTGATTTCGGTTGATTTCATGTTGACCGGATCTCGGACAGCGGCCAAGCTTCCCAAAGTCCGGGACCCGGAATATTAATGAACACTAATGGCGGCGCGGGAACTGAAGTCAAACTTCCACAGGCGGTCAGAAATAATCTTCATTTGTTATTGTCCACCCCGAGAAAATTGATGGCCAGGCGGAAGAAATGCTTTGCTTTGGGGAGTGGTGTTTTATTTTACTCTCAGCACGTTTGGAACCCCACGTCGATGTTCTTGAAGTGTGCTTTTTCCTTGCTTTTCGACCCAAATAAACAATCAAATTTTAATTCGAATCACTACTGGAGACTCTCAGTAATTAGAAACTGGGAGCTGCGAGTGAACTTATAAAAAAACAAATTGAAGATGTTTTCCATTCGGTGAAAAGATGTTGTAACTGGGAATTAAGTAAAAATTAACACTGGACTAGACATCATTAAAAATTATTTAAAATGTTTTAAAACTTAATCGCCAGATTTTGTCAAATTAGAAATAAGTGCAAAATGTGCACTTGGGGTGAAATGGGAGCCGTAAAACGGGGTAAGATTGATCACTTTCTTCAATATTTTCCAATATTTTTTTCTGTTAAGGGAATGTGGCATGTCTCATATTTTTAAACAAGTACTGAACTCCTTAGAACGTAAAACATGGTTGCAGAAATTTATTAAACTTCTTCAAATTTGATTTAAAAATCGCTTTCGTTTTTGTTTATAATTTGATGCTTTGATGTAACATTGATCAGTCTCAATTTTACCGGTTTTAACGAGTTTTCTGGATCATAAAGGAAAACATACACCTTCATTATATTTACAAATGCTAGTTTATCAATTACTAAGGCAGTTTGGAACAAACTAAAATGATATAAAATTTATCATGAATATCTACAAAATTGAATTCAACACTTTCGGTGGCATAAAGATATTAAATTCGTAACTTTTGGCCCAGTGAATTCTGCGATATACAATGCTGAATTTCGATGTTTCTTGGTTCGGATTTCATCGCGGTTCAAAAAAACTACATCGCAGTCCTTAATGTGTTGAAACCGAACAACACCTAAAATCGAAAGATATGCAATGATGCTGCATTAATGAAGGAGCTGAATTTTTAACATCTATGTATATATATAAAAATGGATTTCTGTCTGTCTGTCTGTCTGTTCCCTATAGACTCGGAAACTACTGAACCGATTTGCGTGAAACTTGGCAGGTGGGGGTATTGGAGGCAGGGGAAGGTTCCAATTATGGATTGAGACCCCTCCCTCTCTCATGAAGGGGGAGACAATTTTTTTCATATCTCGAGAACCAATCAAGTAAATGGTATCAAATTTGGCATGGGGTGGTATTTGGGAACGAGGAATATTTCTAGGAATATAAGGTATCCCTCTTTCTCCTCAATATGGAGATAGGAAGGGGGAGGGGGCTCCCTTACAATTTTTTATATAATTCGAAAACTGGTCAAGATATTGGAACCAAATTTGGCATGGGAAGGTATTTCGATACGAAAAATATTTAAATAATTATTTGAGGCCCCTCCTTCTTTCCAGTTGTAAGGAGGAGGGGGCCTCTTTTATAATTTTTTACATAAATCAAAAACTCATAAAGCAAATGGAACCAAATTTGGCAAAGGCGGGTATTTGGGAACGTGATATGTTCTAATGATTGTTCGAGACCCCTTCCTTCTTCCAGCGGGGAGAAAGGAAAGAGGGAGGGGAGTTTCATACAATTTGAACTGCATAACTCGATAACTACATCAACAAATGGAACCAAATTTGGCATGGAACGATATTTGGGTAAGATAAATGCTTCTATGAATGTTTGGTACCCTTCACTCCTTCAAAGAGGTGAATGGAAAAGGGTAGGAGAGGTCTCTCTTACAATTTTCAGTATAACTGGAGAGTTGATCGAGCAAATGGAAACATATTTGGCATGTGAGGGTATTTGGATACGAGAAATATTTGTATAATAAATGGAAGCCCCACCGTTTTTTCAGCGGAAAGATATATAGGGAGAAAGGAGAGCTTCCAAACAAATTTTTTGCATAACTCGAGAATTAATCAAGCAAATGAAACCAAATTTGGTTTCATAAAGTATTTGAGTACGAAAAATACTTTTATGAATATTAAGTTCTCCTCTCTCTATTCAATGGGGAGAACGGAAGGGGGGATGATATTTCTTTCAAGTTTATACATAACTCAAGAATTTACTACGCAAATAAAACCAAATTTGGCATGGGATGGTATTTCAATACGAGAAATTTTTCAATGTGAAACAATTCCTTTCTTGCAGTAGGAGGATAGAATTGGGAATATAGGAAGGGAAGAGGAAAGCTTATATTTAACTTTTTTTTTTACAAAATCCGAGAAATGGACAAAAATAATAAGAAAAAATCATTTTGGTATTGTTCTATGATTATCTGACACACCATCCTCCTTTCAATGAGTAGGTACATAGGAGGAGGGAGGTGAGCCCGACACAATTTGTTAGAATAAGTTCTCAATTTATGCTAACGAAGCCAATAAATGGAAACAAATATGGTATGGAAAGGTACAAGGTTACGAGATATGTTTCTACGATTGTAGTAGACTATTACGCTTTACAGTGTAGAAAGGAGAGGGCTGTGTACAAATTTTGTTGTAAAGCTTAAAAACTTATCAACCATGCAATGGAACTATATTTGATATAAGAAGATTTTTGGGCTTGAAAAAAATGGGTATGATTATTAAAGATCAGGACCTCCATTCAGCAGGGGTGATGAGATGGACAGAAGGGGGCTCTCTTATCAGTTTTCAACATAAATCCAGAACATATCAAGCAAAAACAACCATATTTTATAAGTTAGATTGTTTGCGTAAGATTGATTTAAGACCCTCCTTTTTCAGGGCGAAGCCGCAAGAAACAGATTAAAATTCAGAAAATTAGATAAAGTCATCTTTATTGTATTGCAATTCGAAACTCCAGCTGCAGCTCACATTTTATAGCGGTTGCTTTTGAATAATTTTATAATTTGATTCAAAATAATGCCAATTAAACAATAAAAATTTTAATAATTTCCGAAAAATTCATTTGTTTTTGAAAAGTGTTGCAAAGCACACCGGGTCAGCTAGTTACTCATAAAATTTTAAAAGAAAATCTTGCTTTCATTCGATTTTCTAGGCACTGGCACGATTCGCTTTTATTTTATTTTTTTTCAATCCTATCCCTTTGATAAGGTTTCTAGCCTAGAATTCATATAGAATTCATATAGAAAATCAAAGAATTTAAAAATGGAATAAGAGAAATCTTGTTATGGATTCTGTTATTTAATGCCCTTCATGGTTCGGGAAATTTTGTGTGGAATTAAGATTCAGAAATCGATTTCAAATTAGGAATTCAGATTTTTTTTCATTGGTTCAAAATGAAGAATTCAAATTCTGAATAATTATCTGAATTTCCTATACAAAACAGGTAAAATACACTTTCTTGAAGTAAGATCTGAACTCATTTTCAAAATTGAGTTCTTTGAAAAATCTAAATTTTAATTTTAATTTTTTCACAGGGTTTCAATTATTAATGATAATTAATCTTGAGATTCATGAAATTTCAGCAGAAAATTTACATTTTTATTTATAACATTATTTATATTGAAGATACTTCGAAAATAAAGATTTGAACAAAAATGAATGCATTGAGTTTACAAATATTGAATTTAAATCTTATTTGAACCGCAAACTAAATTTTTTTTTCAAATGGAGCCTTGAAGATCCCGTAATAATTTTTTTTAAGCTTCAAATTAACTAAACAGTTTAAGAACTTATTTTAAAAAGTAATTTAAAAAAACATTTCCGTACATGATTGTAGCGCGTTGCATCTAAATTTTTACACTGATGCTTGGAAACCCAAAAGACATCAAAAAACCATATGGGAGCAAAAAGTAGGATGTAGCTCATCGGTGTCTTTGACAAAGTTGCTCGACTATATGTGCGCTATCTTTTGATGAATTAGGATTAGCTTTATGCAGGCATGGTTTGTTTTACAAAGTTGTTGATTTTATCAGTCACATTAACTTTAAAGAACATTATTAAGCCTTGTTGTGTGCCCACCTTGTAAAAATAATAATCAATAAAATATGAAAAAAATGTTTTTTTAATTATTCCCGTTTTAAGCTATAAAATACCTCAAAGTTCCATAGCACTCGATTGAAATAGATTGAAATGGGATATTCTAGTGGAAAATTTATATGTACATTTTTTAGATTTTATCTGTCATGATCGAACAAAAAAATGGTTCGACTATTTTACGAGAAATGCAAATGTATTGAAAAATAACGAACTAAATATATTAAATCTCTTGGCATGGATCCCATGAGATCCTACCGAAATTTTGCACACTCATTTAGATCATTATCACAACAGTCTCACCTCGAAAAATGAGGTACGCCAATCTGCGAATAAGCAAGTTATTGCTATTTAAAAAATGGATAATTTTTACTTCTTTTTTTGATCATGATTGAAAAAATCTGCAAAACAAACGTATAAGTTTTCCACTAGAATCCCAGCAAACAATTTTGTAGCATACATATATATTATAGAAAGATCGTAAGCAAGTTGAAATATAAATAGCATTCAAGTACCAAAGTAGAGGCAATATACTTACATAAACTTTATTTCTTTCACAAAAACTACACCAATTGCGCGCTTCACGAAACCTAATGTTCAGCATGTTTTATCACATGATCAGCACGGTTTTGTAAAAAAAGGATCAGCTTTGAGTAACCTGATGTGTTATGCTTCAACGTTGATAAATAAAATAGAGAAACGACAACAGGTTGATGCAGTCTACATCGATTTCACAAAAGCGTTCGATAGAGTTCCACATGAACTGTTAGTAGAGAAATTGAAGAATATGGGTCTTCCTACTTGGCTCACAAAATGGATAAGATCCTACTTAGTGAATAGAACAGCTTACGTTAAAATAGGCACCGTTGTGTCCGAAACTTTTCAGATATCCTCAGGTGTGCCACAAGGAAGTCATCTTGGCCCCTTATTGTTCGTTCTCTTTATAAACGACTTATGCTCTCTAATACACTCATCGAAACTGCTATACGCTGACGACCTGACAATATTCAGAACGATAACATGTCCGTTAGACTGTTATGTTCTTCAAAAAGATATCGACACTTTGTTGAAATGGTGCAACACAAACGGCAACACAAGCAAATGCAAGGAAATGCAATACTGTGTCATTTACTAGAACACGAAATCCAATATTATTCGACTATAGAATGGATCAAACTACGCTTCAATGGAAGAGCGAGTTAAAGGATTTGGGAGTCGTTTTTGACTGTAAGCTGAAGTTAACAACGCACATTGGAGCGATCACAGCAAAGGCGTTCGCTACTCTAGGATTGATACGTCGTAATACGAAAGATTTTACAAATATCTACTGTTTGAAAACGCTGTTCAATTCTCTTGTCCGAACCGTGTTAGAATACTGTGTTCAAGTCTGGGCCCCCTACCATGACGTCCATGCTAACCGCATCGAGCGAGTCCAGAAAAGCTTTTTACGTTACGCACTTCGAACGCTACGTTGGAACGATCCTGTCAACTTACCGCCATACGAGCAGCGGTGCAGGCTCATTGGACTGCCGACACTCGCTGAAAGGAGAATTCTTCTACAACGTTTGTTCATTTATGATCTTCTGATGAGCAACATAGATAGCAGGGAGTTGCTCGAGAAACTACAGATAAGTGCGCCGTCTAGAACATTACGCCATTACTATTTCCTAAGACTCCCAACTCATCGTACACAATATGGCCTTAATAACCCTCTTATTCGTACCTTTCGGAAGAATGGAAGAGAGCGCAAGATTTTTCTCTCATAGCCTTCAAATCGTTGACTGTGACAATATTTTCCAGTTCCCTCATTGGTCAATATTATTCAATTGCCATTTTATTATTAGCCATCTGGATGCACTGCTGGTTGCAGAGAGTATATGACGACGATTATCTCTTTAAAGCCCGTGTAAGAGCTAAATCATTTCAATGTTGACAAACATATCTGACTTTAGACGACATTTTTTACGATCTATTCACTATGCAGTTGAAATTGCGATTTGCAACACCATTGCAAACGACTTAAGGTATCATTTCTGATGCGAATTCATATTTGTTGGAATATCTCACTTATGTCTATTTCAATCGATTACTATGGAACTTTGAGGTATTTTATAGCTTACAACGGGGATAAGTGAAAAAAAAACAAATTTTTCATGTATTATTTCTTAATATTTTTACAAGATGAACAAATAACAAGAGCTTAACTACGTTCTACAAAGTTGATATGAAAGATGTAATAAACAACTTTGTAGAACTAACCATGCCTGTATCTTGCTTTTGTAAAAAGTTAGATTTTGGGGCCACCTTGCAAAGGAAAACAGAATTTATTCTAATCCATTAATAGATAGCGCATATATAGTTTTGTAGATTTGTCGAAGCTAAAATCAACCAACCGGCCTGCAATCAATTTTGACCACAAATGTGTGGTTCTTGGCCCATTGTGCGTTGTTACACCCATAGAAGAGGTTGCAAAAATCAAATGCCTATTTTGCAAATCTCTGTGACAAAAATGCGCAGAAAAGCGTGCTGTACCAATGACGATATGATTGTAAAAGCACTACGGACATAAATACTCGAGCTCCCCAGCAAAGTTGCCTGGTGTACATATACACGCACAGCTTGTTTTGGCTGGTGATGTTTTTTTTTTTTCTAATGCCGGTTAACATACATACACAACTCTCGGTGAATAATTCGACAATATCCTTGTTGACGGATTATTTCCATCCTGCTTTGCCTTATGTTAGGATATGGGATATGTTTTATTTGTTTTCTTAACTCATTTGTTAAGCAGTTGCGCTGAGAGAACAATGCCTTTTAGCCAGGTAATGTTTGTCCGGCATGGAATCTTATACCAATAAATCAACCTTTAAGGAAGTTCATTACTGTGGTAGAGAGTCTGATATGTGGGTGTTCATATATAAACTTTTTCAATTTCCAGCCAGATAAGAAATAGACTTCTATAGTGTCTTAATACGAAACAGTGATGTTATAGCTGTTTAGTATGGTAAACGCCTTACTGAAGCTCATAAGGCCCCCTTTTCGCTACTCAATTTAAAGCCATGGAGTTTCTCTAACTCGAAACAAAAAAAAAGATAACTCTGCATTCGAGCTACGATCACAGAGAACAGAGTTCGAGCTGGAGCTCAACACGTGTGTTTGAATACCAACCTAAGTTTCAAACCAAATGCGTAAGTGGACTAACATACATAAGATGTCGCTACCGGTACACCTATTTTTGTTTTCATTTTTTCGACACGCTTAGAAATTAATACTCATCGCTTATCTCAAAGAAGGCCAGTTCAATGTATGACAGTAACACAAATTTCGGTGTAATAAATTTTAAAACATCATGATTTAAAAAAAAATGCAAGTCATATTTCAATCAAAATTGAACGCTGTCAGATGCCCCATATTGTTCAAACAATTTTGGCGCTGAATTGAAAGTTGAATTCCAAGTGTTAAAGTATGTGTTGGGATTTTACTATCAGTTAACAGTTTTCCAGAACAGAAAATGTGAACATAAATGTTATAATTGTAAACTATGACTCGATATTCTGGTTGATGTTACCTGAGATCGATATATGAGGACTTGTAACTCAGGGTTAAAGCTTAGTTCTTTTAGAAATGGGACACTTTCATTTGCAAATAGCTCGTTAACTAGTTATCGGATATTCAAAATTTTGACAGCATTTTGTTGCCTGTAAAAAGTACTATTCGGCCTATTTTTTTCAAAATTTAAAATTTACGCGTTTTTGAGATATGTACGATGCAAGAGAAAAAGAAAAAAATAATTTTGCACAGTTTCCTTTAAAATTCGTCATTATCAAATTGATAGCTGACAAAACCGTTGATTATTCAAAGAATTACTGAGTTTTTGTGGTGGATAAGTATGCAAACACTGTCAATAATGTCCACAAAGTTCAAATCAAGCATTGGAGTGAAGCACATGATCGGCAACAACGGTTAAGGATCATCAAGGAAGTCAAGTCTCATATCAGCATTTTTAATTTTCAATAAACGAAAAACTAAGGGTAGATCGCTGAAATGTCCAACACAATTTTCTCCGATAAGCTGAAAGTGTTGCCTAGTGATGACTCATAGAAATCCAACCTCAAACAACCATTTTTTGATAGTTCCAAAGCTCTTAAGCTGTAAAACCGGTACCGAAAAAAAAACGTTCAAAAATGTGGTCAAAAATAATCAAATTTGTTCATTTCGAAACAACTGTATCCACTAAAATGCTTTCAGTTTCCAGTTTCCAGAGAAGTATTGGACCATAAAGTATCAGAAATTGAAGAAGGAGAGTGAAGCCACCTAAAATATAGATTTTACGAAGTATAAGTTGCAGAAACTGATTAATACCATGACCGAAAAAAGTGTGCGCCGGCCAATGGGAGATACCAAGAATAAAGTAGAAATTTCTTTAACAAAAAACGGTAAATATTTTTTTTTCAAATTTTTTCATGAAAGATCATAACATTACCTTCTTTTTCTTCATAGAAAGTATTTGGTTCCAACGAATGGTTTTTGAGATACAGGCATTCGTAACTGTCCCATTTCTAAAAGAACTAAGCTTTATTGTTGATGGAAAGATAATTTTCGTAATTAGTATAAAGCTTAGTTCTTTTAGAAATGGGACAGTTACGAATGCCTGTATCTAAAAAACCATTCGTTTTAACGAAATACTTTCTATGAAGAAAAAGAAGGTAATGTTATGATCTTTCATGAAAAAATTTGAAAAAAAATTGTTTACCGTTTTTTGTTAAAGAAATTTCTACTTTATTCTTGGTATCTCCCATTGGCCGGCGCACACTTTTTTCAGTCATGGTATTGATCAGTTTCTCCAAATTATACTTCGTAAAATCTATATTTTAGGTGGCTTCACCCTCCTTCTTCAATTTCTGATACTTTTTGGTCCAATACTTCTCTGGAAACTGGAAACTGGAAGCATTTTAGTGGATACAGTTGTTTCAAAATGAACAAATTTGATTATTTTTGACCACATTTTAGAACGTTTTTTTCGGTACCGGTTTTACAACTTAAGAGCTTTGGAACTATCAAAAAATGGTTGTTTGAGGTTGGATTTCAATGAGTCATCACTAGGCAACACTTTCAGCTTATCGGAGAAAACTGTTTTGGACGTTTCAGCGATTTACCCTTAGTTTTTCGGTTATTGAAAATTAAAAATGCTGGTATGAGACTTGACTTCCTTGATGATCCTTAACCATTGTTGCCGATCATGTGCTTCTCTCCAATGCTTGATTTGAACTTTGTGGACATTATTGACAGTGTTTGCATACTTATCCACCACAAAAACTCAGTAATTCTTTGAATAATCAACGGTTTTGTCAGCTATCAATTTGATAATGACGTATTTTCAAGGAAACTGTGCAAAATTATTTTTTTCTTTTTCTCTTGCATCGCACATATCTCAAAAATGCGTGAATTTTAAATTTTGAAAAAAATAGGTCGAATAGTACTTTTTACAGACAACAAAATGCTGTCAAAATTTTCAATATCCAATAACTAGTTAACGAGCTATTAGCAAATGAAAGTGTCCCATTTCTAAAAGAACTAAGCTTTAGTAATCAGTAGAAATGATTTAAGTTATTTATAAACATGAGTTACAAGATACCATCAACCGGAATACCGACCCATAATTAACAATTATAACATTTATGTTCACATTCTCTGTTATAGAAAACTATTTAATGACAGACATACTTTAAAACTTGGAATTCAACTTTCAATTCAGCGCCAATATTGATTGAACAATATGGGGCATATGCTGGGACATATGACAGCGATTAAAGTATGATTGAAATATGATTTGCATTTTTTTTAAATCAAGATGTTCTAAAAATTTATCACACAAAAAGTTGTGTTACTCTCATACATTGCAATGGCCTCATTTGAGATAAGCTATGAGTATTAATTTCTAAGCGTGTCGAAAAAATGGAAAAATATGTGTACTGGTAGCGACATCTTATGGATGTTAGTCCACTTACGAATTTGGTTTGAAACTTAGGTGGGTATTCTCACACACGATTTCAACAAATTTTTGTTCCGGGCCCGATGTCTGTTCTCTGTGCTACGATGAACTTTATTGATAAATTTTCCCTAACGATCAATAAATAAACACTCGGTTCCCGTTTTTTCTCTGTTTATCGTTCATGAAACGCTCTTCGAGAAATTCCGTGTCATTAGGTTCACACGACATTGCTCTTCAATAGAACGACACTTCAATGATAGTTTATTGGAATAAAAATTTCTCTTCAGTGTTTATTGATTATTTTCTTTGAATTTACAAATTAAAAAAAAAATACTTATTATTACTTCAATTTATATGTTTTTGTGACAATCAAAATCGTTCCGGGTTTGATAGTCAAATCGAATATCTATATTTTAACTTCAGGAAAACTGTACTGAACATTTAATTCCTCGTATACCATTGTCTTTCATTTAATCGTAACCAGGAGAACGAGTAAGTCACAAATGATCTCTGCACAAACATACTTAGGAATCTTAGTGATACGTGAGGAGCAGCTCTAGCCATATGGCACCAAACATCGCTCCGAGAAGGGCGCCGTTTGTTTATTTTTTCTTCCACCAAACCCGGCCGGCAAAAGTCAACAATGACCTCCACCGTGCTGTGGGGGTTGGAGAAAAAGGCAAACAAAAAGAGTTTCCCGTTTGGCTGTTCAGCCGAAGAAATTGGCAAACACGGTCCTACCGCGGTCGTCGAGGTCATCGTCGTGTTCATGCAAAGCTGTTTCTTCCTATGTCGTGCTTCACGAGATGATTTTGTTGCCCATGCATCTATGGGGATTGTAGGGAAATGTGCACCTTGAGAAGAAGGCTTATGTTTCTTCAAACGAATATGTGGAAAAAAAATCTCTGAATGTTTTTCTACACTCTCATTTTATTTTTTAGTTTAAATCAACGAAACATAAAACTGAGGCAATAATCTGCATCTGCATCATCGCAAATGGTATACGATCTCCAGCATTTCGCTCGGTCAGTTGGAAAAAGTAATCAGTGGAGGCGTTCTGAAAATCGATTCGGAAGTATGGAGAAGAAAGCAGCTTAATAGACGGATACAAATCTCAGCGGAAACCGGTCCGGTGGACAAAACTTTGGACCGGAAAGTCATGCGTGCTTACGCCAATAAGAATTGAATTCCAATTGAAATGAGCTATTTTTCCTATTCTGAACTTTATAATTTTGATGAATTTCATTTCATAAATTTTGGTTTGGGTTTTCCATCAGATCCTACTGTGAAAACGGGAAAAAAACCAAATTGTTTAATATGGTTCTATTCCATATTACATATAGGGCCCTCAGAACCAAAGCGGTATAAGTGACAAAATGGTCGATTTTGAGTTAATGATGCCAAAAGATTTTTCATATTTCAAACCATACTTAATGATTTTTGCAGATTTTTAGAATTGTATTAACATACTTTTACGTTCGAGAGTAAAATACAAATTTTCGAAAAAATATATGGAAAATGGTCAAACACAACAACTTTAAAGCGTGTTTTCTCAAAATAACTTTTCATGCACTTATACCCCTTTGGCTCTAAGGGCCTCATATCATACTTACATATGTTGGCTTCAAAAAAGGTACACAGTAAATTTTAGCCTTGATTTCCAGCAAAAAAAAATGCTGGAAACCAGGAAAAAAAATGCTGGAAACCAGCAAACATAATTTGTTTTGCTGGTTTTTCCAGCACTCGTATTTGTTTGCTGGAAATTTCCAGCAATCCAGGCGATGTAACGAATATAAATAATTACGGTTGAATTTCAACCCTTAGTGTGTTTAGCGAAATTTTCGAAAAACTCCTCGTAAGTCGGCTCAATAACTTTATCAAAGAAAATAACATCTGATATAGCCTTCAATTTGGTTTTAAAACTGGGTCTAGTACGCTTATTGCAATGTGTGAATTGATAGATTTGGTAATTGAAAATATAATTACAAAATTAATTAAAGGAGTATTGTTTCTGGACATGAAAAAGCCTTTGACACGTGTGATCATGACGTTATCCTTAGAAAACTGGATCGTTATGGAATAAGAAGAGTTGCTAATAACATCATTCGTAGCAACCTTACAGGACTGAAGTAGTATTTTTTTATTGATAAAATAAATAGCTCGTTGGTACAAATAGAAGTGGGTGTGCCACAAGGTTTTAACATTGGGCCACAACTTTTTCTTCTATATATCAATGATTTATGCAACCTGCCATTACATGGTACCCCTGCAGATGACACAGCATTATTTTATCCAGAGAATTGTCCCAAAGTCATAATCGGAAGAATACAAAAAAAACCTAGAAATTCTTGATAAATACTGCTGACAGCAATCTGCTGACCCAAAACTTTTCCAAAACCAAATACAGTAAGGTTTTTTTTTACACTGATATACGTACCGCGTAAAAATAAACCGTGTAAAAAAAAACCGTGTTAATTCCCGAAAACCGTGTAAAAAAAACCGTGCTAATTCCCGAAAACCGTGTAAAAAAAGACCATTCGAATTCTGCAGCTTTGAAGTTCTGACACTTAAGACCTGAGACCTGAGACCTGAGACTTGAGACATAAGACCTGGACTTGAAAATGTAGACTAGAGACATGAGACCTGAGACTTTAGACATGACACCTGAGACCTAAGTCCAGGGATCTGAGACCTGAGACATGAAACCTGAGACTTGAAGAATGGGACCAAAGACATGGGACATTAGACCTGAGACCTGAGACTAGAAACCTAAGACATAAAACACGAGACCTGAGACCTGAGACATGGGACATGAGACCTGAGACATGAGACTTGAGACTTAAGGCATGACACCTGAGACATGAGACCTGAGACATGAGACATGAGACAAGAGGCATGAGACATGAGATATGAGACCTGAGACCTGAGACATGAGACATGAGACATAAGACATGAGACCTGAGGTATGAGACAAGAGCCATGAAAGATTAGACCTGAGACATGAGACTTTAAACCTGAGACAAGCTACTAGTGTTATTACCGCGAAAAATTATATAAGCTTCGATTACAACTTGCGACCCCTCTAGTGAAAGGGTTTGACTTGTAGTTGAAGAAAAATAGTGTCGCGGCTTCGCTAGTACAAGCTACTAGTGTTAGTACCGCGAGAAATTAGTTAAGCTCCGATTAAGACTTGCGACCCCTCTTGTGAAAGGGTTTGACTTGTAGGTGACGAAAAACAGTGTCGCGAAATTGCTAGTCCAAGCAACTAGTGTTAGTACCGCGAGAAATTAGTTAAGCTCCAATTTCAACTTTCGACCAGTCAAGTGAAAGGGTTTGACTTGTAGTTGACGAAAAATAGTGTCGCGACTTCCTAGTACAAGCTACTAGTGTTAGTACCGCGAGAAATTAATTAAGCTCCGATTTCAACTTGCTACCCCTCTAGTGAAAGGGTTTGACTTGTAGGTGGTGAAAAACAATGTCGCGAAATCGCTAGTCCAAACTACTAGTGTTAGTACCGCGAAAAATTAGTTTAGCTCCGATTTCAACTTTCGACCGGTCAAGTGAAAGGGTTTGATTTGTAGGTAACGAAAAATTGTATCGCGAGTTCGCTAGTACAAGCTACTAGGATTAGTACCGCGAGAAATTAGTTAAACTCTGTTTTAGACTTGCGACCCCTCTAGTGAAAGGGTTTGACTTGTAGTTGAAGAAAAATAGTGTCGCGGCTTCGCTAGTACAAGCTACTAATGTTAGTACGGCGAGAAATTAGTTAAGCTCCGATTTCAACTTTCGACCCGTCAAGTGAAAGGACATGATCGCAACTCTATTTATCATCATCTACAAGTCAAACCCTTTCGCTAGAGGGGTCGCAAGTCTAAAACAGAGTTTAACTAATTTCTCGCGGTACTCATCCTAGTAGCTTGTACTAGCGAACTTGCGATACTATTTTTCGTTACCTACAAGTCAAACCCTTTCACTTGACCGGTCGAAAGTTGAAATCGGAGCTAAACTAATTTTTCGCTGTAATAACACTAGTAGTTTGGACTAGCGATTTCGCGACATTGTTTTTCGCCACCTACAAGTCAAGCCCTTTCACTAGAGGGCAATGTTCCCAAAATCATTCATTTTCACCGAGCCATGCTTTACTACAATCAGAGGCAAAAGAATCGTAGCAGTCAACTTTTCTACTCCAACCAAAGCATACAAACTTTCATGCATGACAACGACGCTTGTGTATTCAAAACTCTTCTGAAAAAAACATGATGTGGTAAAGAAGGACGCAGACAATCAGCGTCGAGCGTCTCGATAGTGATTGACTTCTATGAAGATTTTCAACCTACTAAAATCACAGCTGATTTGTATCATTCTTGAGCGATCAATGGAGGCTATCGGATGGTTGTTTACTTTTCACTTTGCGTAGAAGGTAATCATTACTAGGTATTCACAATGAACTGCCCAGCCCGTGCAACGGGTTTTGGAAGCATATGGTCCTTTCATTTCTTCAGAATTTCATTCTGATACATTCATGATCGTCTATCAGTAACAATCGTTGTACAGAATAATGCGAGGATAGGCGTTTGTTGATGATTGAGTGGGCGTCGCACAAAATGTATCATCAAGTATGGCGATCACCTCTGATTGGCCACGTGACAAAAGCAACGGTAGCTCCCGATGAGGCATGGTATAAATTTTAGTATCTAGTTAGTGTTGATGTTCGACAAATGTTCAACTGAAACTTTAACCACGTGCATATCACAGCACTCGAAGTAAAAAATTTCTAGCATGAAACGAATCTTGATTGCTTTTCTTGAGCGATTTTCGGAACATTGCTAGAGGGGTAGCAAATTGAAATCGGAGCTTAATTAATTTCTCGCGGTACTAACACTAGTAGCTTGTACTAGCGAAGTCGCGACACTATTTTTCGTCAACTACAAGTCAAACCCTTTCACTTGACTGGTCGAAAGTTGAAATCGGAGCTTAACTTATTTCTCGCGGTACTAATCCTAGTAGCTTGTACTAGCGAAGTCACGACACTATTTTTCGTCAACTACAAGTCAAACCCTTTCATTTGACCGGTTGAAAGTTGAAATCGGAGCTAAATTAATTTCTCGCGGTACTAATCCTAGTAGCTTGTACTAGCGAAGTCACGACTCTATTTTTCGTCAACTACAAGTCAAACCCTTTCATTTGACCGGTCGAAAGTTGAAATCGGAGCTAAATTAATTTCTCGCGGTACTAACACTAGTAGCTTGTACTAGCGAAGTCGCGACACTATTTTTCGTCATCTACAAAGCAAATCCTTTTACTAGAGGGGTCGCAAGTTGAAATCGGAGCTTAACTAATTTCTCGCGGTACTAATCCTAGTAGCTTGTACTAGCGAAGTCGCGACATTGTTTTTCTTCACCTACAAATCAAACCCTTTCATTTGACCGGTCGAAAGTTGAAATTGGAGCTAAATTTATTTCTCGTTGTACTAACACTAGTAGCTTGTACTAGCGAAGTCGCGACACTATTTTTCGTCATCTACAAGTCAATCCCTTTTACTAGAGGGGTCGCAAGTTGAAATCGGAGCTTAACTAATTTCTCGCGGTACTAATCCTAGTAGCTTGTTCTAGCGAAGTCGCGACATTGTTTTTCGTCACCTACAAGTCAAACCCTTTCAATAGAGGGGTCGAAAGTATAAATCGGAGCTTAACTATTTTCTCGCGGTACTAACACTAGTAGCTTGTACTAGCGGAGTCGCGACACTAGTTTTCGTCATCTACAAGTCAAAACCTTTCATTAGAGGGGTCGCATGTAGAAATCGGGGCTAAATTTGTTTCTCGCTATACTAATTCTAGTAGCTTGTCTTCGGTCGCAGGTCCAAAGTCTCATGTCTCAGGTCTCAGGTCTCATGTTTCATGGCTCTTGTCTCTTGCCTCAGGTCTCATATCTTATGTCTCATGCCTCATGTCTCATGTCCCATGTCTCAGGTCTAAAGTCTCATGTTTCATGGCTCTTGTCTCATGCCTCAGGTCTCAGGTCTCAGGTCTCATGTCTCATGCTGAGGTCTCAAGTCTAATATCCCTTGTCTCAGCTTGCAGGTCTCAGGTCTAATGTCTAATTTCTAATGTTTCATGTCTCAGGTCTCCTGTCTCATGTCTCATGTCTCAGGTCTCAGGTCGCAGGTCTCAGGTCTCAGGTCTCAGGTCTCAGGTCTCAGGTCTCAGGTCTCAGGTCCCAGGTCTTAGGTCTCGAGTATCATGTTCTTAGTCTAAGAGATAAGATTTTCCCAACTTCAAAAAGATTCTAAGTGTTTTCCTTTGAAAAGGACTTATTTTTATTAAGGAATATTTTCTCTCAAAAACCGTGTTAATTCGCGAAAACCGTGTAAAAAAAAACCGTGTTAATTCCCGAAAACCGTGTAAAAAAAGCCGTGTAAAAAAAACCGCGAAAAAAAAACCGTGTAAAAAAAAACCTAGGTGTACATGATATTTTGATTGGCAAGAAGGAGAACCTTGTTTTGATAATACTATAATTGAAAAAGTGGATAGCTTTTAATATTTGGTCGCAATTCGACCAGACCGAACTGAACGCCAATTTGAAAAAAATTGAGTTATCTATTGCAACGGATGCGAAACATGATAAACTACCTATCCAATGAAAATCAGAACATTTTTACTATTTTTACTGATTTTATTAGAAAATTTCAATGTTGCAGATAGTCGAAATGGCAAAAATGCGTTGTGCCAAAGTGAACTGAGAGCCAGCTTTGAGGTGAAGATGAAAAGCATGTTTGGGTCATGAAACTGATTTTGTGAGAAATAAGCTTATGTTTGTTGGTTTTTTTCTTTTCAAAACAGTTCTTCGGTTTGTCAGGAACTAATATCTAATAAATTAAATGGTAAGAAACGTTCCCGTAGCTAAAAACTTCATGTTGCGGATTGTTAACATTTATTAAAATCTCGTTCAGCCAGACTGAACCGAATCCCTTGAATTTTGTTTTCCAATTTACTCAAGGGAATGTTAGGATTTTTGACATTTAACGATAAAAGATGCTTTATTTTATTGCTTACTGTCGTTCAGAACGCAACCGGTAAGTTGAAATCACAGATATTCCGCTTTTCAAAAGTCCGAAATTTGTATGGCGCGGTTCACTCTGGCTCAACGAAAAAAAAACATTTTTCAAGCATCAGCCATACTCGTTGGGTGCTGCTTGTAAACCGCCTATAAGTAGGCTCCTACGTTTAGAACAAATCGCCCAGTCAAATGAAGGTGCATGACAATTTTTTAAACATTTTTGTTCGACCAGAGTGAACTGGGTGCAAACATAATGCTATTAAAGTTATGTTTTCTGCTTGATGTGTAATCAGAAATCGACCAGTATAACCTCGATGGCTTTATAAGAGTCTAAATGTGATGGTAAAATGATTAAATAAGATATCTGATGAAATGGTATCAATTGGTAGGGCTGTGAACTTCGAACTCGATTTTCTCGAAATCAAGTTTATGGCGTTCAGTTCGGTCTGGTCGAATCGCGACCATTTGGGGCTCACGCATGATGAAACTCTTCCGAGAAGTTTTCATGTGAAAAGGCTTATAATGAAAACATCGTCCTTTAATGATATTTTTTGGCGAGCTAGAAGTTTTTTGCCGTGTCATGTTTTAATTGAATTTTATTTTGCTTTCATTCACTCTCAGTTGAACTATCTTATCGCGGTAGTGGACAGGGCATCCCTGTCTATCCACGGTCGATTACAGACACTACAAAATCGTTGCATTAAAACCGTATTCAAACTTCTTTATCTATAACCTACCTCTTTACTTCACTCTAATACAACTCACAATATTTTACCTTTTTACACACTTGTGTAGTCTGCAAACATGTCCTCGACTATTTGAACTCATTACACAATACAAGAAATTTATTGTTCAACTCAGGCACTCGTTCTCGCCATACTCGTCAATCACATCATTTGCTTCGAAGCCGTTGTTAAAAATCTTTTGGTCAACGCAGAATTTCTTACATTGGACCTGATTCTTACAATTGTCTTCCAGAAGTTGTTAAAAATGCTATCAACCGCAACATTTCCAAATCGAAAGTGATACGTCACCTCAAGGAACTTCAGTCTTAAGCAGTGTTCGGCACAAAAACGCTAATCCGCTAATCGCTAATTAGTCCGCTAACTTTAGGTTAGCGAATTTATTTTCTCGCTAAATTTTTTTTTCAGCTAGCGGATTCGAAAGTTCCGCTAAATTTTAGTTCCGCTAACTGAAGAACGCTACCTTTTGAAGTGTTAATTTGAACATAGACTTATCTATATATATAAAAATGAATTTCTGTCTGTCTGTATGTTTTTCTGTCTGTTCCCTATAGACTCGGAAACTACTTACCCGATTTACGTGAAACTTGGCAGGTGGGAGTATTGGAGGCCGAGGAAGGTTCCTATTATAGTTTGGGACCCCTCCCCCTAACAGGAAGGGGGGGAGGGGCCTCCCAAACAAAAGACAATTTTTTGCATAACTCGAGGACCAATCAAACAAATGGTATAAAATTTGGCATGGGGTGGTATTTGGGAACGGAGAATATTTGAATGAATATTAGATACCCCTCCCTCCTCTCAGTGGGGTGATAGAAAGTGGGGAGGGGGGCTACCTTACAATTTTTCATATAACTCGAAAACTATTCAAGGTATTGGAACCAAATTTGGCATGGGAAGGTATTTTGATACGAAAAATATTTCAATGATTGTTTGAAACCCCTCCCTCTTTCCAGTAGGGAGATATAAAGGGGAGAGGGGCCCTCTTTTTAATCTTATATATAAAAATGCAGGCGTTTTCTTTGTAACGCCATCACGTATAAACGGACGGTCGAAATGAAGTGAAATTTGGTATCCGAGGGTTTTTCGGGTCAAAGATGATTTGTATAATAGTTTCAAGAATCTTATTTTTTTATGGAAAGGGGGTCCCCATACAAAATCATATCTTTTCTTCACATCTTATATATAAAAATGGAGGCGTAACACCATCACGTATAAGCTGACGGTCGGAATGAAGTGAAATTTGGTATCCGAGGGTTTTTCGGGTCAGAGGTGGTTTGTATAATAGTTTCAAGAATCTCACTTTTTATGGAAAGGGGGGTCCCCATACAAAATCATATGGTTTTGCTATCTTATATATTTAAAAATGGAAGCGTTTTCTTTGTAACACCATCACGTATAAACGGACGGTCGGAATGTAGCAAACTTTGGTATCTGAGGGTTTTTTGGGAAAGTGATTGTTTGTGTAACTGTTTCTAGAATTCCTCTAGACTAGGTCAGCTAGTTTTTACATAACTCAAATACTAATCAAGCAAATGGAACCAAATTTGGCATGGGCGGATATTTGGGAACGTGACATGTTCTAATGATTGTTTGAGACCCCTTCTTTCTTCCAGCGGGGAGAAAGGAAAGAGGGAGGGATGTTCCATACAATTTTTATTGCATAACTCAAGAACTACAACAGCAAAGATAACCAAATTTGGCATGGAACGATATTTGGGTACGAGAAATGCTTCTTTGAATTTTTGGTATCCCTCAATCCTTCAAAAAGGTGGATGAAAAGGGGGAGAAGAGGTCTCCCTTACAATTTCCAGTATAACTGGAGATCTGATCGAGTAAATTTGAACCATATTTGACATGTGAGGGTATTTGAAAGTTTAGAAAATAACAGCAGTTGAAATCTACTTTGACTAATAATTGAGTATGGCCCTTGATAGTAGGGTGAAGAAAACTGTAAAAAGAACTACGAAGTAACTGTACATAAAAACTTTGGTAGATCCACACTCCAAAAGTTAAATTGTTGTTTGATTGTTTGATTTAATTTTATGAACAAAACTGAGAGTTGCCAAAAATGAAATTTTGTTAAACACAATTGTTAGAATCTCCCATTAAGGTTAAATCCTATTTAGTGTATGAGATGTGCTTTATTGAACAGGATCTAACTTGAGTCAAAAATCAAAATAAGTTATCATTGATAAAAACACCAATTTATAACATTTTTATCTGAGTAAACTGATTTATGTAAAATTGAGCGCTAACTCCAAAAATGAAATTCAAAAAGATCTCATTAGAATAGTTTCGAAATATGTAATTTAGCAAAAACAGAATAAAGTAGTTGTACTTGAAATCTTTTTTTGCATATTGCAAGTGTTTAAATTTGCTTTCGATTATCTTATCATTTTTTCGTATGATCAACAGTATTGTTGAAATTAGTGAATTTAACTAGAAAAAAATAGTTTCATCGACAGTTTTAGACTCGAAAGTAACATTTTAAAAATAGCAAATCATATTTTTAAAATGTTACTTTCGAGTCTAAAACTGTCGATGAAACAATTTTTTTTCTAGTTAAATTCACTTAAGCCGTAAATATCAATTCAAAACAAAGATTTAAAGTAATCAACTATCAAAATCGGTTGAAAATTGAATAAGTTAGGGTTACCTTTTTAAAACAGTAATGTTTGCCTACTTTGAATAAATTAACGAACCACAGTCACTGTACAAATCTCAGCATATGAAAAATTAAACATGACCAATCTCACTTGCTCCAAGCTAAAATTGATCATTTGCGTACCAGAAGGGCACATGGCAAATTTCAGCAAGATTTGACCATGGAGAGGGGTTTCTTGAGTCTCAAGTGTTAATCGGATCTTGGGATATTTTGCTCGGGAGGATTAAACAAATACTGGTTTTTCATTAATAACTTTTTTATTCCCGTAAAATTTCGTATCTCTGTAATTTTATGAACCACCCTGGAATTGATTCAGCATAAATGACCATCGTGATAGGTGCAAATGTTACAAAATAAAAAAAAATATGTCTTAAAATCCAATTAGTTGTTCAATTTTATCTATCCCCAAGCCATCAAAAGTCCTATATCTACTTAAACGCGTGCCTCCAAAGTTCGAATTACGCTGAACAAACTTTCCCGAGGGTTTTTGTACCGAATTTTCACGAATCCGAGCATATTTACAAAATGTTCTTCAAATAGCCTTTCTGTGACACGTCACAGTATTAAATTTACAAATAGGGTTCCAAAGTTCCAAAAAATTCCTCAAATAGCCTTTTTTTGTGACATGTCAATCGCATTCATTCAGTATAAAAGCTACAAATTGGTTCTCAAATAACCTTCTATGGACTTGAAGTTCCAAAATAATCCTCAGATAGCCTTTTCCGAGACATGTCCGCCATTTCATGAATATGAAATGTGAACGAACATCACAAAAGGGCGTGTTATCAATAAATCATTTTTTGTAGCTTGAAAATTGTTGAAATGTATAATTTATATTGATATTTCATCTCGGAAACTTAAAGCTAACTCGCGAAGGATTGTTTTAGAAAAGAGTAAATTTTTTCACTGTAAAAAACTTCGTCTAACTGTATTTACTTACCACAAATTTATCACACATTGGAAGTCAGTTGAAGCAATTCATAAACTAAATATCTAGATAAACTAAAAAAAATTTTAATTTAAGGCTTCAAAGTTGTAAACATGGAATTCCAACTTTTTTTTAAAACTCATATTATCTGAATGTTTGTTGTTTGATTGTTTGAAGTTTGATTTATATGCCCTTTCGTAATGTTTCTGAGTAATAATTACCATGCGTTTCGCTGCTTGCTGCTGGCAGCCCTTGCAGATATTCTAGGAGAGCTAATTACACTTCGACTTTTAGCAGCCGGTAAGGCAACATATAGGCGTGATCTCGTGACAGCGTGTTAGGCTATCATCTCGAAGGGTTGCGGTTTAAATCTGGTATCAGGACTAATATTTTCATTTGGTTTTTTTGATTGCTTGAGTCAGCAAATAAAACAAATGTGTAGCAGAACTGACGCGCGTGCCACCATGTATCCAACAAATTAAAAACAAGGCAATTTAGTCAGATGAATTGAGGTGATGGGAGGAATAAAGATGGAAGCCGATAACCAGCAGCACCACATGGGCTGGTGGTGATCGAAATATGGAAGGAGAGGAGAGATTTTTTTTTTTGTTTTTGTTGATTAAAGATTACTTGTGAGCGGAACAGGAGGCCGTAATGGAACTTCAAAGTTTCAATAAGAACTTAAATTTCTGGCTGAATAAAACAAACTTCAGCACATTGATTATACTGATTAAGCTGTTTTTGACCTTTTAAACGAGGCATTTGGTTGCTTGGGCCATTTAAGGTCAATTAAAATGCGATAAAAATATTGAAATGTACCGTAAACTGGGAGGACATCGATCACTTTTTTAATTCATTTTCGAATATTTTGGTAGGGGTTGCTTTTTTGTAACACCAAAAATTTTTAAAATACTTACTAAGGTAAAGAGTATAAAGCATAATCATTGACAGCAGAACATTCGAACGACACTAGTGGATATAACTAAATGTTAGCTACAAAACTAGATTTCATGTTTCGGGGTAACTTTGATCACTATGGTTTTCACGTATCTCAACATCTTCAAAATTATTGTTTTGATGGCACAGAAGGCTTAAAACATCAACAACAGTATTTTTTTGTTTGAAACCAATTGAATTTTTCAACGTTTTCTTTCAAAAACAAATATACTCGAAAGATGGACAATGTTGCTGCATACATTTCGGGGCAAAACTTATAAACTTTTCTCAATATTTTTTGACCTCAAAAACAAACAAAACTTTACCATCATGCAATTCCCTAGGTCCTCCCATTGTTCCTATGTTCTTTGTTTATACAAATTTAGCCATTTGATAGGGTTTTTAGGCATTTGTTCTATACAATCTTTCTCATAGAAAATGTCCGTTTTTTTTATATCCAAAAATTATCATAGAATGATCATAGAAATAACTTTTATACTATACCATTACAAAGAAAAAAGTTAAACTTTAATATAAAATAACTCATTTGCTTCTAAATGCTATCATTGTATCAGGAGAGGTGTTTGTTTGGGAGTCTTCGAAAAAACAGATATTTTAAAACTTTAAAACTACATTTTAAGGAATTTAAAAAATTTACCACTTCTAACCAAATTTAGCCCTTTTTAAAACTAAACTTATAGGCTTTCAAACGTGGAAAACCGTTTTTAGATAAATTAACTTCAGACTTAGTTAATGATGATTATCCGCAAAAATTTCATGTTGATCAATGTTACCCCGATGATCAAAGTTCCCCCAGATTTAGATTTTCTCGTCACAGCATTTTAATGTCCTCCTTAATATTTCTGGCATAACTCAAGCACATCCCAGGGCATTTGAAATTAAAAATAAAGTATTTTTTAAGCAAAAAGCTAAACGTTTGGATTTGTGCTTTATAAAACAAAGTTTATCTCACTATTTTATCTTTTTTACTCAAAAAATTGTCGTATTTTACCAAAAACTGTTCAAAACGCAGGTTTAAGTGGTGAAATAGAGTTTATCTTTATTCGTTTCGTTCGTCAAGTCCTTAAATAACTACTTATAACATAAGCGATAGCTATTTACATTATTCACTGAAGTGATATCCTCACTTATTAGTTTTCTCATTTTCGTGTGATATTCTGAGCTTACCACTCAGAACATCTGGCAACACTGGTGAGTTACCACGAACCTAAATTGAGTTGTTTGGGTTCACAATATGATTAAATTTATTATTAAATATGTCTTTATTTGTATCAATTCATCATTACATTTATATTACATTATTACATTAAATTAGGTGTTCAGCTCAATAATGAACTGTTCAGAGCCCTATAGTTAACTAGATAATAAAAATTTATTTATAAGATTTAAATTTGCTGAGCGCAATCAAGTATTTAATGTAGGAGAACATCCTGTAATGGCAAAAATATTTTAAACTTAAAAATAAACACTATCCTAGAATAAAACTAATTATAAAGAGAACGAATCTCTGCGATGGAAGACTGCATCGATTTGCCTCTGAAGTTGGAGATGATTTTGTTGGCCATCTCTTCGATAGATTCAATGCCTGCAATCCGATGAATATCTTCGGTGCTGTGCCAAGGTGGAAGCCGCAAAATCATTTTCAGAACCTTGTTATGAATCCTCTGGATGGCTTTCTTCCTCGTCGCGCAGCAGCTGGACCAAATCGGAACTGCATACATTATCGCTGGTCGAAAGACTTGCTTAAAAATAAGCATCTTATTCTTCAGGCACAGTCGGGATTTCCTGTTGATGAGAGAATAAAGAGATTTAGTATATTTATTACATTTAGATTGAATATCTTCAATGTGATTTTTAAAAGTAAGATTCCGATCAAGTGTGAGTCCCAAGTACTTCACGTGATCAGACCATTCTAATGAAACCCCATTGAAAGTTATGGAATGATTTTCATTAGGTTTTTAAAATTGAGCTCTTGGCTTATGGGGAAATAAAATAAGTTGAGTTTTGGAAGCGTTAGGAGAAATTTTCCACATTTTCAAGTAATTCAAAAAGGAATTTAAATTTTGTTGCAATCTACTGCGTACCACCCGTAAATTTCGACCTTTGGCTGAAAGCAAAGTATCATCAGCAAATAATCTTCTACCTTTTCCTTCTGGTACATCAGGAAGATCAGAAGTAAAAATATTGTATAAAATTGGCCCAAGTACACTGCCCTGAGGAACACCAGCTCTAATGGGTGTCCTTTCAGAGCATGAATTTTGATAGCTTACTTGTAAGGTTCGGCTAGTCAAATAATTTTTATAATTTTGGTGAGCTATACGAGAAAATCAAATCGAGCTAATTTAGCTACCAAACCTTTGTGCCAAACACTGTCAAAAGCTTTTTCAATATCAAGAAGAGCAACACCAGTTGAACATTATTCAACAATCTTCAGATTTGTTAGCGTTAATCATATTAGTTACAATCAAAAGTTGATGTGTAGTAGAATGGCCAAGACGAAAACCAAATTGTTCATCAGGGAAAATAGAGTTCTGATTGATGTGGATCATCATTCTATTCAAAATAACTCTCTCAAATAGTTTACTTAAAGAAGGAAGCAAACTAATTGGTCGATAACTTGAATGCTCTGAAGCACTTTTTCCAGGTTTCAAAATTGGAGTTACTTTGGCATTTTTCCATTTATTGGGAAAATAAGCCAAGTGAAAACATTTATTGAAGATTTTAACTAAAAAATTTAAAGTGCTTTCAGGCAACTTTTTAATAAGAATATAGAAATCCCATCTTCACCCGGGGCTTTCATATTTTTTAATTTTTTGAAAATCAATTTAAGTTCATCAATATTTGTCTCACAAGAACTTTCAAATACATTTTGTTTAGAAAGAATATCATCAAGTTCAAGGGAAATTTGAGCATCAATTGAACTTACAACGTTTAAATTAAAATCGTGAGCAGACTCAAATTGTTGGGCTAATTTTTTAACTTTTTCTGCATTAGTTAAAAGAAGTTTATTCCCATCTTTCAAAGTAGGAATTGGCTTCTGGGGCTTTTTCAGAATTTTAGTTAATTTCCAAAATGGCTTTGAGTAGGGTTTTATGTCCTCTACTGCTTTTGCGAAATATTCATTACGAATAAAGTTTAAACGACGTTTGATTTCTATTTGAAGGTCGCAATAAATAAATTTCAAATAAGGATCCCTAGTACGTTGATATTGGCGTCGACGAATGTTTTTCAGTCGTATCAGTAACTGAAGATCATCATCGATCAAAGGTTGATTAAATTTATGTTTAACTTTAGGTATTGAAGCGGCTTTAGCATTGACTATTGAAGTTGTCAAATTTTCTACAGCGAAATCAATATCTTCAATTGAATTCAGTGGAACGTTTACATCTAAATCACGTTCAATAAAATTCTTATATCGCTCCCAGTCAGCTTTTTGAAAGTTAAAAGAAGATTTTAAAGGGTTTTCAATGGGACTTTGGGATAAAGAAAAAGTTACTGAAAGGTGGTCCGAATCGAGGTCCGCATGAGTAACTAATTGACTACAATGCTTGCCTAAATCCGTTAGAACCAAATCAATTGTGGAAGGATTTCTAATCGAAGAGTAACAAGTATGCCATTAGGATATTCAACAGTATAATAACCTGCAGAGCAGTCATTAAATAAAATATTCCCATTTGAATTTGATGAAATAAATATTATTCCAAGATCGGTGTTTTGCATTAAAGTCACCAATAACAAAAAATTTAGATTTATTTCTGGTGAGTTTTTGTAAATCTCCCTTCAAAAAATTTTTCTGTTCACCGCTACATTGAAAAGGCAAATATGCGGCAATAATTATAATTTTCCCCATAGAAGTTTCTAATTCAATTCCAATTGTTTCTAAGACTTTTGTATTGAAAGAAGGAAGAAGTCTAAATTTGAGACGACTATTGATGACAATAGCTACACCCCCACCTTGTCGATCAAGTCAATCATTTCGCAAAATTTTAAAGAAAGCATTGCTTTTCAAGTTATTGTCTGGCTTTAAAAAAATTTCAGTGATGGCAGCAATATGTATGTTTTGGGTTTTCAAAAACAAAAAGAATTCATCTTGGTTAGCCAGCAAAGATCTTGCATTCCAATTCGTTATATTTAAACATCTATTTGGATCCATGAGGGAATCGTAAAGTCATAATAATTTTGTTAGCATAATTAAAAGAAGTTTGGAAAGCTTCAAACATTGAATTTGTTTTCAACATAAGTTGCATCATTTCCATTAAATTTTGATGCAAAAATTTAAATTTTTCCTCGGTAATCTCACCCAAATTAACAAAGTTGTTAGGATCAGAAAATGAAGGAGAAGAACAAGGATTTGAATTTGAATTTCGGGGACTTTCCCAAGCCTTCGCATGAACGTTGAGACTTGGTTTTTTCCCATTTTTATTAGTAAAACCTGAAGAGGGCAACCCACTTTCAACCACCTCTGAGAACGATAAACAACGAGTCTGAGGCGCAGAATCAGCACAGGTAACATTAAAATCACTTCGGGTATTACCCAGCCGTGATTCCAATGTAGACCGAGGCTGACTGCGAACAGGCAGGTTGTTTGACGGCCTGACGTGTGAAGACGAAAAAGAGGAAGGAGGAGAAGAAACTTTTCTGGAAACTTTGGAACTTTTCCTGGAAGCAACAATTTTTGCCCTGATGGGACAGTCTAGCGAATTCGAGGAATGATTACCTGCGCAACTCGCACACTTGAAAAATTCTGTTTGTGGTTTATCACCACCAAAAATGCATTTAGATTTTTCATGATCGAATGAGCCGCAAAGCATGCATCTGGCATTCATTCTACAATTTTTAGTGCCGTGACAAAAAGCTTGACAACGACGACATTGCGTAATATTTTGAAGGAAATTGGTTGAAGATTTTCGAAAAGGTTCGAATTTGACTCGACAATGAAACATAAGACGAGCCTTTTCAAGAATTTGCAAATTATTCACCTGATCCTTTTTAAAATGGATCAAATAAAGCTCAGGAGCAAAACCAACACTACTGATATTATTCGTGTTGGTTCTTTTCCTCATTTGAATTACTTGAATTGAAGAAAAACCTAACAAAGAATTTAATTCAGTTGTGATCTCATCCGGTGTCTGATCGCCGGTGAGACCACGAAGTACAACTTTAAAAGGACGATCACTTCTAGTATCGTACGTAAAAAATTGGTGTTTTTTATTATTCAAATAATTTAAATTTTTTTTAAATCATTAAAAGATTCCGCCAAAATACGAGCAGTTCCCCTTCGACCGATCTGAAAAGAAATCTTCACATCCTTGACAGAAGTGACGATTTCTTTCCGAAAGGCATTGAAGTCAGGAATTGTGACCGTAATTGGTGGAACCTTTTCATTTTTAAGAGTATAAGAAGAAGAAGGTTTCTTAGTACTCTTATCAGAATTAAATATGAATATTTCCTCATCACCGATGTTATGAAGGACATCGAATGAATTGGAAATTTCAACTTTTATGGGCGATGGACCTGAATTAGTTTCGGCAATTCGCTTTCTACCGGCTCTACCGGCCGATGACTTCCCCATGCTGGAAAAACCGTGTACCGTGTTTACCATCATCAGCTGTCATCATCAATCATCACCGCTATTGTTTCAATTGCGAATTGACTCAAAGCATGCGGAACCAAAACAAACTGTTTTGGTTTCGCCGACGGAGCGGCAGATTTCCTTTGCCGAAACCGTAAGTATCATTAAAAACGAAAACGGAGAAAAATTGCCACTAAAAGTGTGCCATTGTTAGATTAATATGATTTGAACGTTCTTTGTAATAGTATGTTCAAAAGATAATTGGCTTTGGTTTTATGCCAATTTTAGTAAACCTCATCTAAAGGCGGGGTTGAGTTTTAGAGAATTGAAATTGCCAGCTTGTTTGTTATCAAATTTATCATTTTATACGACTTAAACTAGCATCTTTGTCACGATTTAATAAATGATTCGGAAGGAATCTGAATTCGTCATACATGCATTTCACAACTTTTTCCCCGTTTCTTGAAACTGACACAGACAGACTGTTGGCAAAGATGAGAAAATATGTTCTTTTTTTTGTAATTCCTTTTTATTCCCTGCAATAAAAGTCGATAAGAAATGGATTGCACTGCGCCGTAAGCCTGCAACCGTTTCCATCAAATGGATGCAAATCGGTAGGATAGGATGGGTTGTTTTGCTTATTTGAAGCTTAGCGCATCAAAGGCAGCATGAGCAACAACAACAATGTTCGTGGCTTCCAGATGATTTGTTATCTCAAATGTTGTGTTTTGTGAGGCAATTTTTTCAGGGATTATTTATATGCTGAATACGGCAAATTTTTTAAAATTTAATAATAATTGATTAAATTTAAAGAGGAAAAATACATCTTTAAATTCGATGATGTCTACAATCTGTTTTGTCTCAGTTTCACCAACGAACCTCAGCAAAGCAATATCGCCCTTCACTGTCTGATGTCTGCAATCCTCTAGTGAAAAAAAAACAAGGATAAAAGTCCAGTTCAGCAGAAAACCGCACAAATTGGCCAAATGCTGAACATTTCCGGTTACACACGAACGAACCAAACCTTCATCCTATCAAGTCTTTTTTGCGAGGCAAACAAAAAATACAAACGTGTTCGGCAAACAGACAACCCCAAATCAAATTCACCCAAACACCCTTTTCTGCACATGTTTGGCTTTAATTTGACGTAGCTACGCACGATCTGAATTGAAGACAGTATTGAAAAGCTGAAGAAAGGGGAAAATTCGATAAGGTCAATGGCCCAGTAATGGTAAATATTAAAATAAAGGGGGTTATCGTTAAATTTGCTATACTTCATTTTTAATATTGGAAAATAGCAATCGGAAAAATTGCAAAAATTACAAATTCTGGGATTACTTTACAACTCAAATGAATCTATCCTGAATTGGCAAATGTTATACTTAAAAGTGTTCAACAGAAGTGCGATAGTAATTAGTGCAAACGAATTTTAAAGATACTTAATGAATGAATATCCATTCATTGGGCTTCCATTCTACAGTCAGCTTTAAGACGACTCCCACTTCTCTGACCAAATCTAAATAAGCCACCCGCCGAGTTGACAGATGTTCTCGGAGTCTTTTCTGTCCAAACTTTCGCTGCTGTTGTTTTTTCCTCGTGAAACTTATCGAATTGGAACACAGTTATTAATTCCAGCCCATGTACGACAATCGCCCAGCTGCCAAAACGAGGTGGTTTATTGGATATTTCATACTACCCACACAATATTTTTTTTTTCGAGACACCATACTTCAAGGCTTAACGTTTAGAAACGCATTCATAGCTTTTCAAATATCTGTCGTTTGTGCTGTGTTAGGTTGTGCCGAGTTAATAATTTACCGGCTGCATAAAATCATAATAAATTATGTATACTGCACTCGGCGACTCATTGTCATTATGGATGATAATGGATGCTGGGTGGAAGTTAAATCGATAAATTTTGTTCCACAAATAACAGGTTCGAGAAAAGTGGAAAATTGATTCAGATTCGATAGCACTAGAGAGACCATACAGGTTGCTGCGGGCTCAACGATATCAATTATCAATATTGACATATTCTCTGATTTATGATGACTAAATGAGTACTTGTTCCGTTTTCAAGAACCAGGTCACATAGATCCCGGAGGAGCTGTTTGCAAGTTTTCTTTCAGAGATATTTGAACAACCAAACTTAATAATAAGTTTTATTTCATACTTTTCAATCTCAAAACTAAGCACAGTTTTATCATGGAAGCACAACTTTTTCAACAAATCCCGTCCATTGCTTTGGTTTTCGACGAACAAATTCGAAACAATTACCACCATCCCGGAAGTCATACGACAGCAAAGATTTAATGAGTGTTTGGAAAGTGCTTCTTCAAAGATGCAGGAGGAGGATGAGGAGGAGGAGGAGAAGAACAATTTATGGACTCCTCCTAATGAACAGGTTTTTCCAACACAATTTCTCCAAAAGTGCCGGGGGGAAAACGTTATTGAAAGAACTTCGGAGAGGAAGTTTCAAGAATGTAAAAGTTTGTCGTTCGGAAGCTTCTTCCTTGCTGTTATTCTATCAGACACAACTGAAATTAATTAGGACAATTGAGCAAATATTAGGGATGATGTTTCGAGGGCAAATTAACTAGGGCGAATTGAGATGAAGTCTCATAATTTTGAGCAGCTTCTTTTATAATTGTAAGGACAATTTTTTTTTAGAAAAAACATATTCCTGGCCAGGTCTGGAAATTCGAAATTCACTGTAGAATTTATTTTACATCTCGAAATAAAACTGATATTTTTTTTAAACTACACCCACAAATCAGACTCTACTACTATTATGACCTTCCTTGGAGGTGGATTTTCGGTAGAATATTCTATGTCAAACCGGAAAAACCGCGACCGCATTAAATATGTCTGAAATAAACCAAATAAAACATATTCCTTATCCTATGATAAGACAAAGCAGGATGGAAACAATCAGCCAGCAAGGATTTCATCGAATGAGGTATCGCGTGCTGTGCGTAGCAAATTTAGCAGCGAATTTGAGTAGCCAGTGTGAGAAGCGAATTCGAGTAGCGAATTTGAGTAGCGAATTTGAGTAGCGAATTCGAGTAGCGAATTTAAGTAGCAAATTTAAGTAGCGAATTTGAGTAGCGAATTTGAGTAGCGAATTTGAGTAGCGAGTTTGAGTAGCGAGTTTGAGTAGCAAGTTTGAGTAGCGAATTTGAGTAGCGAATTTGAGTAGCGAATTCGAGTAGCGAATTTGAGTAGCGAATTTGAGTAGCGAGTTTGAGTAGCGAATTTGAGTAGCGGGTTTGAGTAGCGAATTTGAGTAGCGAATTTGAGTAGCGAATTTGAGTAGCGAATTTGAGTTGCAAGTTTGAGTAGCGAATTTGAATAGCGAATTTGAGTAGCGAATTCGAGTAGCGAATTTGAGTAGTGAGCTTGAGTAGCGAATTTGAGTAGCGAGTTTGAGTAGCGAGTTTGAGTAGCGAATTTGAGTAGCGAATTTGAGTAGCGAATTTGAGTAGCGAATTTGAGTAGCGAATTTGAGTAGCGAATTTGATAAGCGAATTTGAGTAGCGAATTTGAGTAGCGAGTTTGATTAGCGAATTTGAGTAGCGAATTTGAGTAGCGAATTTGAGTAGCGAATTTGAGTAGCGAGTTTGAATAGCGAATTTGAGTAGCGAATTTGAGTAGCGAGTTTGAGTAGCGACTTTGAGTAGCGAGTTTGAGTAGCGAGTTTGAGTAGCGAATTTGAGTAGCGAGTTTTAGTAGCGAATTTGAGTAGCGAATTTGAGTAGCGAATTTGAGTAACGAGTTTGAGTAGCGAGTTTGAGTAGCGAGTTTGAGTAGCGAGTTTGAGTAGCGAATTTGAGTAGCGAATTTGAGAAGCGAATTCGAAAAGCGAATTTGAGTAGCAAATTTGAGTAGCGAATTTGAGTAGCGAATTTGAGTAGCGAATTTGAGTAGCGAATTTGAGTAGCAAATTTGAGTAGCGAGTTTGAATAGCGAATTTGAGTAGCGAATTTGAGTAGCGAATTTGAGTAGCGAATTTGAGTAGCGAATTTGAGTAGCGAGTTTGAGTAGTGAGTTTGAGTAGCGAATTTGAGTAGCGAATTTGAGTAGCGAGTTTGAGTAGCGAATTTGAGTAGCGAATTTGAGTAGCGAATTTGAGTAGCGAATTTGAGTAGCGAATTTGAGTAGCGAATTTGAGTAGCGAATTTGAGTAGCGAATTTGAGTAGCGAATTTGAGTAGCGAGTTTGAGTAGCGAATTTGAGTAGCGAATTTGAGTAGCGAATTTGAGTAGCGAATTTGAGTAGCGAGTTTGAGTAGCGAATTTGAGTAGCGAATTTGAGTAGCGAATTTAAGTAGCGAATTTGAGTAGCGAATTTGAGTAGCGAATTTGAGTAGCGAATTTGAGTAGCGAATTTGAGTAGCGAATTCGAGTAGCGAATTTGAGTAGCGAGTTTGAGTAGCGAGTTTGAGTAGCGAATTTGAGTAGCGAATTTGAGTAGCGGATATGAGTAGCGAATTGGAGTAGCGAATTTGAGTAGCGAATTTGAGTAGCGAGTTTGAGTAGCGAATTTGAGTAGCGAATTTGAGCAGTGAGTTTGAGCAGTGAATTTGAGTAGCAAATTTGTGAAGCGAATTTGAGTAGCGAATTTGAGTAGCAAATTTGAGTAGCGAATTTGAGTAGCGAATTTGAGTAGCGAATTTGAGTAGCGAATTTGAGTAGCGAATTCGAGTAGCGAATTTTAGTAGCGAGTTTGAGTAGCGAGTTTGAGTAGCGAATTTGAGTAGCGAATTTGAGTAGCGGATATGAGTAGCGAATTGGAGTAGCGAATTTGAGTAGCGAATTTGAGTAGCGAGTTTGAGTAGCGAATTTGAGTAGCGAATTTGAGCAGTGAGTTTGAGCAGTGAATTTGAGTAGCAAATTTGTGAAGCGAATTTGAGTAGCGAATTTGAGTAGCAAATTTGAGTAGCGAATTTGAGTAGCGAATTTGAGTAGCGAATTTGAGTAGCGAATTTGAGTAGCGAATTTGGGAAGCGAATTTGAGTAGCGAGTTTGAGTAGCGAATTTGAGTAGCGAATTTGAGTAGCAAGTTTAAGTAGCGAATTTGAGAAGCAAATTTGAGTAGCAAATTTGAGTAGCGAGTTTGAGTAGCAAATTTGAGAAGCGAATTTGAGTAGCGAATTTGAGTAGCGAGTTTTAAAAGCGAATTTGAGTAGCGAATTTGAGCAGCGAATTTGAGTAGCGAATTTGAGTAGCGAATTTGAGTAGCGAATTTGAGTAGCGAGTTTGAGTAGCGAGTTTGAGTAGCGAATTTGAGTAGCGAGTTTGAGTAGCGAATTTGAGTAGCGAATTTGAGTAGCGAATTGGAGTAGCGAATTTGAGTAGCGAATTTGAGTAGCGAGTTTGAGTAGCGAATTTGAGTAGCGAATTTGAGTAGCGAATTTGAGTAGCGAATTTGAGTAGCGAATATGAGTAGCAAGTTTGAGTATCGATTTTGAGTAGCGAATTTGAGTAGCGAATTTGAGTAGCGAATATGAGTAGCAAGTTTGAGTATCGATTTTGAGTAGCGAATTTGAGTAGCGAATTTGAGTAGCGAATTTGAGTAGCGAATTTGAGTAGCGAATTTGAGTAGCGAGTTTGAGTAGCGAATTTGAGTAGCGAGTTTTAGTAGCGAATTTGAGAAGCGAGTTTGAGTAGCGAGTTTGAGTAGCGAATTTGAGTAGCGAATTTGAGTAGCGAATTTGAGTAGCGAATTTGAGTAGCGAGTTTGAGTAGCGAATTTGAGTAGCGAATTTGAGTAGCGAATTGGAGTAGCGAATTTGAGCAGCGAATTTGAATAGCGAATTTGAGTAGCGAGTTTGAGTAGCGAATTTGAGTAGCGAATTTGAGTAGCGAATTTGAGTAGCGAATTTGAGAAGCGAATATGAGTAGCGAGTTTGAGTATCGATTTTGAAAAGCGAATTTGAGAAGCGAATTTGAGTAGCGAATTGGAGTAGCGAATTAAAGCAGCGAATTTGAGTAGCGAGTTTGAGTAGCGAGTTTGAGTAGCGAATTTGAGTAGCGAGTTTGAGTAGCGAGTTTGAGTAGCGAGTTTGAGTAGCGAGTTTGAGTAGCGATTTTGAGTAGCGAGTTTGAGTAGCAAGTTTGAGAAACAAATTTGAGAATTGAGTTTGAGTTGCGAGTTTGAGTAGCGAATTTGAGAAGCGAGTTTGAGTAGCGGATTTGAGTAGCGAGTTTGAGTAGCGAATTTGAGTAGCGAATTTGAGTAGCGAATTTGAGTAGCGAATTTGAGTAACTAATTTCAGTAGCGGATTTGAGTAGCGAATTTGAGTAGCGAGTTTAAGTAGCGAATTTGAGTAGCGAGTTTGAGTAGCGAGTTTGAGTAGCGAATTTGAGTAGCGAGTTTGAGTAGCGAGTTTGAGTAGCGAGTTTGAGTAGCGAGTTTGAGTAACGAGTTTGAGTAGCGATTTTGAGTAGCGAGTTTGAGTAGCAAGTTTGAGAAACAAATTTGAGAATTGAGTTTGAGTAGCGAGTTTGAGTAGCGAGTTTGAGTAGCGAGTTTGAGAAGCAAGTTTGAGAAACAAATTTGAGAATTGAGTTTGAGTAGCGAGTTTGAGTAGCGAGTTTGAGTAGCGAGTTTGAGTAGCGAGTTTGAGTAGCGAATTTGAGTAGCGAATTTGAGTAGCCAATTTGAGTAACTAATTTCAGTAGCGGATTTGAGAGCGAATTTGAGTAGCGAGTTTGAGTAGCGAATTTGAGTAGCGAAATTGAGTAGCGAATTTGAGTAGCGAGTTTGAGTAGCGAATTTGAGTAGCGAATTTGAGTAGCGAATTGGAGTAGCGAATTTGAGCAGCGAATTTGAGTAGCGAATTTGAGTAGCGAGTTTGAGTAGCGAATTTGAGTAGCGAATTTGAGTAGCGAATTTGAGTAGCGAATTTGAGTAGCGAATTTGAGTAGCGAATATGAGTAGCGAGTTTGAGTATCGATTTTGAAAAGCGAATTTGAGAAGCGAATTTGAGTAGCGAATTGGAGTAGCGAATTTGAGCAGCGAATTTGAGTAGCGAGTTTGAGTAGCGAGTTTGAGTAGCGAGTTTGAGTAGCGAGTTTGAGTAGCGAGTTTGAGTAGCGAGTTTGAGTAGCGATTTTGAGTAGCGAGTTTGAGTAGCAAGTTTGAGAAACAAATTTGAGAATTGAGTTTGAGTTGCGAGTTTAAGTAGCGAATTTGAGTAGCGAGTTTGAGTAGCGAATTTGAGTAGCGAATTTGAGTAACTAATTTCAGTAGCGGATTTGAGTAGCGAATTTGAGTAGCGAGTTTGAGTAGCGAGTTTGAGTAGCGAGTTTGAGTAGCGAGTTTGAGTAGCGAGTTTGAGTAGCGAGTTTGAGTAGCGAGTTTGAGTAGCGAGTTTGAGTAGCGAGTTTGAGTAGCGAGTTTGAGTAGCGAGTTTGAGTAGCGAGTTTGAGTAGCAAGTTTGAGAAACAAATTTGAGAATTGAGTTTGAGTAGCGAGTTTGAGTAGCGAGTTTGAGTAGCGAGTTTGAGAAGCGAGTTTGAGTAGCACGTTTGAGAAACAAATTTGAGAATTGAGTTTGAGTAGCGAGTTTGAGTAGCGAGTTTGAGTAGCGAGTTTGAGTAGCGATTTTGAGTAGCGAATTTGAGTAGCAAATTTGAGCAGCGAATTTGAGTAGCAAGTTTGAGTAGCGAATTTGAGTAGCGAATTTGAGTAGCGAATTTGAATAGCGAATTTGAGTAGCGAATTTGAGTAGCGAATTTGAGTAGCGAATTTGGGAAGCGAATTTGAGTAGCGATTTTGAGTAGCGAGTTTGAGTAGCGAGTTTGAGTAGCGAGTTTGAGAAGCAAGTTTGAGTAGCGAGTTTCAGTAGCGATTTTGAGTAGCGAATTTGAGTAGCGAATTTGAGTAGCGAATTTGAGTAGCGAATTTGAGTAGCGAATTTGAGTAGCGAATTTGAGTAGTGAGTTTGAGTAGCGAATTTGAGTAGCGAATTTGAGTAGCGAATTTGAGTAGCGAATTTGAGTAGCGAGTTTGAGTAGCGAGTTTGAGTAGCGAGTTTGAGTAGCGAGTTTGAGTAGCGAGTTTGAGTAGCGATTTTGAGTAGCGAGTTTGAGTAGCAAGTTTGAGAAACAAATTTGAGAATTGAGTTTGAGTTGCGAGTTTAAGTAGCGAATTTGAGTAGCGAGTTTGAGTAGCGGATTTGAGTAGCGAGTTTGAGTAGCGAATTTGAGTAGCGAATTTGAGTAGCGAATTTGAGTAACTAATTTCAGTAGCGGATTTGAGTAGCGAATTTGAGTAGCGAGTTTGAGTAGCGAGTTTGAGTAGCGAGTTTGAGTAGCGAGTTTGAGTAGCGAGTTTGAGTAGCGAGTTTGAGTAGCGAGTTTGAGTAGCGAGTTTGAGTAGCAAGTTTGAGAAACAAATTTGAGAATTGAGTTTGAGTAGCGAGTTTGAGTAGCGAGTTTGAGTAGCGAGTTTGAGTAGCGAGTTTGAGTAGCGAATTTGAGCAGCGAATTTGAGTAGCAAGTTTGAGTAGCGAATTTGAGTAGCGAATTTGAGTAGCGAATTTGAATAGCGAATTTGAGTAGCGAATTTGAGTAGCGAATTTGAGTAGCGAATTTGGGAAGCGAATTTGAGTAGCGAGTTTGAGTAGCGAGTTTGAGTAGCGAGTTTGAGAAGCGAGTTTGAGTAGCGAGTTTCAGTAGCGATTTTGAGTAGCGAATTTGAGTAGCGAATTTGAGTAGCGAATTTGAGTAGCGAATTTGAGTAGCGAATTTGAGTAGCGAATTTGAGTAGTGAGTTTGAGTAGCGAATTTGAGTAGCGAATTTGAGTAGCGAATTTGAGTAGCGAATTTGAGTAGCGAGTTTGAGTAGCGAGTTTGAGTAGAGAATTTGAGTAGAGAGTTTGAGTAGAGAGTTTGAGTAGCGAGTTTGAGTCGCGAATTTGAGTAGCGAATTTGAGTAGCGAGTTTGAGTAGCGAGTTTGAGTAGCGAATTTGAGTAGCGAATTTGATCAGCGAATTTCAGTAGCGAATTTGAATAGCGAGTTTGAGTAGCGAGTTTGAGTAGCGAGTTTGAGTAGCGAGTTTGAGTAGCGAGTTTGAGAAGCGAGTTTGAGTAGCGAGTTTGAGTAGCGAATTTGAGTAGCAAATTTGAGTAGCGAATTCGAGTAGGTAATTTGAGTAGCTTGTTTGACTAGCGAATTTGAGTAGCGAATTTGAGTAGCGAATTTGAGCAGCGAATTCGAATAGCGAATTTGAGTAGCGAATTTGAGTAGGGATTTTGTGTAGCAAATTTGAGTAGCGAATTTGAGCAGCGAATTTGAGAAGCGGATTTGAATAGCTAATTTTATTAGCGAATTTGAATAACGAGTTTGAGAAGCGGGTTTGAGTAGCGAATTGGAGTAGCGAAGTTTACTAGCGAGCTTGAGTAGCGAGTTTGAGTAGCAAGTTTGAGTAGCGAATTTGAGTAGCGAGTTTGAGTAGCGAATTCGAGTAGCGCATTTGAGTAGCGATTTTGAGTAGCTAGTTTGAGTAGCGAATTTGAGTAGCGAATTTAAGTAGCGAGTTTGAGTAGCGAATTTGAGTAGCGAATTTGAGTAGCGAATTTGAGTAGCGAATTTGAGTAGCGAATTTGAGTAGCGAATTTGAGTAGCGAATTTGAGTAGCGAATTTGAGTAGCGAGTTTGAGTAGCGAGTTTGAGTAGCAAATTGGAGTAGCAAATTTGAGTAGCGAATTTGAGTAGCGAATTTGAGTAGCGAATTTGAGTAGCGAGTTTGAGTAGCGAATTGGATTAGCGAATTTGAGTAGCGAATTTGAGTAGCGAGTTTGAGTAGCGAATTTGAGTAGCGAGTTTGAGTAGCAAGTTTGAGTAGCGAATTCGAGTAGCGAATTTGAGTAGCGAATTTGAGTAGCGAATTTGAGTAGCGAGTTTGAGTAGCGAGTTTGATTAGCGAGTTTGAGTAGCGAATTTGGGTAGCGAATTTGAGTAGCGAGTTTGAGTAGCGAATTTGAGTAGCGAATTTGAGTTGCGAATTTGAGTAGCGAATTTGAGTAGCGAATTTGAGTAGCGAATTTGAGTAGGGAATTTGAGTAAAGAATTTGAGTAGCGAATTTGAGTAGCGAATTTGAGTAGCGAATTTGAGTAGCGAATTTGAGTAGCGAATTTGAGTAGCGAATTTGAGTAGAGAATTTGAGTAGCGAATTTGAGTAGCGAATTTGAGTAGCGAATTTGAGTAGCGAATTTGAGTAGCGAATTTGAGTAGCGAATTTGAGTAGAGAATTTGAGTAGCGAATTTGAGTAGCGAATTTGAGTTGCGAATTTGAGTAGCGAATTTGAGTAGCGAATTTGAGTAGCGAATTTGAGTAGCGAATTTGAGTAGCGAATTTGAGTAGCGAATTTGAGTAGCGAATTTGAGTAGTGAATTTGAGTAGCGAATTTGAGTAGCGAATTTGAGTAGAGAATTTGAGTAGCGAATTTGAGTAGCGAATTTGAGTAGCGAGTTTGAGTAGCGAATTTGAGTAGCGAATTTGAGTAGCGAATTTGAGTAGCGAATTTGAGTAGAGAATTTGAGTAGCGAATTTGAGTAGCGAATTTGAGTAGCGAATTTGAGTAGCGAATTTGAGTAGAGAATTTGAGTAGCGAATTTGAGTAGCGAATTTGAGTAGCGAATTTGAGTAGCGAATTTGAGTAGCGAATTTGAGTAGCGAATTTGAGTAGCGAGTTTGAGTAGCGAATTTGAGTAGCGAATTTGAGTAGAGAATTTGAGTAGCGAATTTGAGTAGCGAATTGGAGTAGCGAAGTTTGAGTAGCGAGTTTGAGTAGCGAATTTGAGTAGCGAATTTGAGTAGCGAGTTTGAGTAGCGAATTTGAGTAGCGAATTTGAGTAGCGAATTTGAGTAGCGAATTTGAGTAGCGAATTTGAGTAGCGAATTTGAGTAGCGAATTTGAGTAGCGAATTTGAGTAGCGAATTTGAGTAGCGAATTTGAGTAGAGAATTTGAGTAGCGAATTTGAGTAGCGAATTTGAGTAGCGAATTTGAGTAGCGAATTTGAGTAGCGAATTTGAGTAGAGAATTTGAGTAGCGAATTTGAGTAGCGAATTTGAGTAGCGAATTTGAGTAGCGAATTTGAGTAGCGAATTTGAGTAGCGAATTTGAGTAGCGAGTTTGAGTAGCGAATTTGAGTAGCGAATTTGAGTAGCGAATTTGAGTAGCGAATTTGAGTAGCGAATTTGAGTAGCGAGTTTGAGTAGCGAATTTGAGTAGCGAATTTGAGTAGCGAATTGGAGAAGTGAATTTGAGTAGCGAATTTGAGTAGCGAATTTGAGTAGCGAATTTGAGAAGCGAGTTTGAGTAGCGAGTTTGAGTAGCGAGTTTGAGTAGCGAGTTTGAGTAGCGAGTTTGAGTAGCGAATTTGAGTAGCGAATTTGAGTAGCGAATTTGAGTAGCGAGTTTGAGTAGCGAATTTGAGTAGCGAATTTGAGTAGCGAGTTTGAGTAGCGAGTTTGAGTAGCGAATTTGAGTAGCAAATTTGAGTTGCGAATTTGAGTAGCGAATTTGAGTAGCGAATTTGAGTAGCGAATTTGAGTAGCGAATTTGAGTAGCGAATTTGAGTAGCGAATTTGAGTAGCGAGTTTGAGTAGCGAGTTTGAGTAGCGATTTTGAGTAGCGAATTTGAGTAGCGAATTTGAGTAGCGAATTTGAGTAGCGAATTTGAGTAGCGAGTTTGAGTAGCGAATTTGAGTAGCGAATTTGAGTAGCGAATTTGAGTAGCGAATTTGAGTAGCGAGTTTGAGTAGCGAATTTGAGTAGCGAATTTGAGTAGCGAATTTGAGTAGCGAATTTGAGTAGCGAGTTTGAGTAGCGATTTTGAGTAGCGAATTTGAGTAGCGATTTTGAGTAGCGAATTTGAGTAGCGAATTTGAGTAGCGAATTTGAGTAGCGAATTTGAGTAGCGAGTTTGAGTAGCGAATTTGAGTAGCGAATTTGAGTAGCGAATTTGAGTAGCGAATTTGAGTAGCGAGTTTGAGAAGCGAATTTGAGTAGCGAATTTGAGTAGCGAATTTGAGTAGCGAATTTGAGTAGAGAATTTGAGTAGCGAATTTGAGTAGCGAATTTGAGTAGCGAATTTGAGTAGCGAATTTGAGTAGCGAGTTTGAGTTGCGAGTTATAGTAGCGTGTTTGAGTAGCGAATTTGAGTAGCGAATATGAATAGCGAATTTGAGTAGCGAGTTTGAGTAGCGATTTTGAGTAGCGATTTTGAGTAGCGAATTTGAGTAGCGAATTTGAGTAGCGAATTTGAGTAGCGAATTTGAGAAGCGAGTTTGAGTAGCGAATTTGAGTAGCGAGTTTGAGTAGCGAGTTTGAGTATCGAGTTTGAGTAGCGAATTTGAGTAGCGAATTTGAGTAGCGAATTTGAGTAGCCAGTTTGAGTAGCGAATTTGAGTAGCGAATTTGAGTAGCGAATTTGAGTAGCGAATTTGAGTAGCGAATTTGAGTAGCGAATTTGAGTAGCGAATTTGAGTAGCGAGTTTGAGTAGCGAAATTGAGTAGCGAGTTTGAGTAGCGAGTTTGAGTAGCGAGTTTGAGTAGCGAATTTAAGTAGCGAATTTGAGTAGCGAATTTGAGTAGCGAATTTGAGTAGCGAGTTTGAGTAGCGAATTTGAGTAGCGAATTTGAGTAGCGAATTCGAGTAGAGAATTTGAGTAGCGAATTTGAGTAGCGAATTTGAGTAGCGAATTTGAGTAGCGAATTTGAGTAGCGAGTTTGAATAGCGAGTTTGATTAGCGAGTTTGAGTAGCGAGTTTGAGTAGCGAATTTGAGTAGCGAATTTGAGTAGCGAATTTGAGTAGCGAATTTGAGTAGCGAATTTGAGTAGCGAATTTGAGAAGCGAGTTTGAGTAGCGAATTTGAGTAGCGAGTTTGAGTAGCGAGTTTGAGTAGCGAGTTTGAGTAGCGAATTTGAGTAGCGAATTTGAGTAGCGAATTTGAGTAGCGAATTTGAGTAGCGAATTTGAGTAGCGAGTTTGAGTAGCGAATTTGAGTAGCGAGTTTGAGTAGCGAATTTGAGTAGCGAATTTGAGTAGCGAATTTGAGTAGCGAATTTGAGTAGCGAATTTGAGTAGCGAATTTGAGTAGCGAATTCGAGTAGCGAATTTGAGTAGCGAATTTGAGTAGCGAATTTGAGTAGCGAATTTGAGTAGCGAATTTGAGTAGCGAATTTGAGTAGCGAATTTGAGTAGCCAGTTTGAGTAGCGAATTTGAGTAGCGAGTTTGAGTAGCGAATTTGATTAGCGAATTTGAGTAGCCAGTTTGAGTAGCGAGTTTGAGTAGCGAGTTTGAGTAGCGAATTTGAGTAGCGAGTTTGAGTAGCGAATTTGAGTAGCGAGTTTGAGTAGCGAGTTTGAGTAGCGATTTTGAGTAGCGAATTTGAGTAGCGAATTTGAGTAGCGAATTTGAGTAGCGAATTTGAGTAGCGAATTTGAGTAGCGAGTTTGAGTAGCGAATTTGAGTAGCGAATTTGAGTAGCGAATTTGAGTAGAGAATTTGAGTAGCGAATTTGAGTAGCGAATTGGAGTAGCGAATTTGAGTAGCGAGTTTGAGTAGCGAGTTTGAGTAGCGAGTTTGAGTAGCGAATTTGAGTAGCGAATTTGAGTAGCGAGTTTGAGTAGCGAGTTTGATTAGCGAGTTTGAGTAGCGAGTTTGAGTAGAGAATTTGAGTAGCGAATTTGAGTAGCGAATTTGAGTAGCGAATTTGAGTAGCGAATTTGAGTAGCGAGTTTGAGTAGCGAGTTTGAGTAGCGAATTTGAGTAGCAAATTTGAGTAGCGAATTTGAGTAGCGAATTTGAGTAGCGAATTTGAGTAGCGAGTTTGAGTTGCGAGTTATAGTAGCGTGTTTGAGTAGCGAATTTGAGTAGCGAATTTGAATAGCGAATTTGAGTAGCGAATTTGAGTAGCGAATTTGAGTAGCGAATTTGAGTAGCGAGTTTGAGCAGCGATTTTGAGTAGCGAATTTGAGTAGCGAATTTGAGTAGCGAATTTGAGTAGCGAGTTTGAGCAGCGAGTTTGAGTAGCGAATTTGAGTAGCGAATTTGAGTAGCGAATTTGAGTAGCGAGTTTGAGCAGCGAGATTGAGTAGCGAGTTTGAGTAGCGAATTTGAATAGCGAATTTGAGTAGCGAGTTTGAGTAGCGATTTTGAGTAGCGATTTTGAGTAGCGATTTTGAGTAGCGATTTTGAGTAGCGAATTTGAGTAGCGAATTTGAGTAGCGAATTTGAGTAGAGAATTTGAGTAGCGAATTTGAGTAGCGAGTTTGAGTAGCGAATTTGAATAGCGAATTTGAGTAGCGAGTTTGAGTAGCGATTTTGAGTAGCGATTTTGAGTAGCGAATTTGAGTAGCGAATTTGAGTAGCGAATTTGAGTAGCGAGTTTGAGCAGCGAGTTTGAGTAGCGAATTTGAGTAGCGAATTTGAGTAGCGAATTTGAGTAGCGAATTTGAGCAGCGAGATTGAGTAGCGAATTTGAGTAGCGAGTTTGAGCAGCGAGATTGAGTAGCGAGTTTGAGTAGCGATTTTGAGTAGCGATTTTGAGTAGCGAATTTGAGTAGCGATTTTGAGTAGCGATTTTGAGTAGCGAATTTGAGTAGCGAATTTGAGTAGCGAATTTGAGTAGCGAGTTTGAGTAGCGAGTTTGAGTAGCGAATTTGAGTAGCGAATTTGAGTAGCGAATTTGAGTAGAGAATTTGAGTAGCGAGTTTGAGTAGCGAATTTGAGTAGCGAATTTGAGTAGCGAATTTGAGTAGCGAGTTTGAGTAGCGAGTTTGATTAGCGAGTTTGAGTAGCGAGTTTGAATAGCGAATTTGAGTAGCGAATTTGAGTAGCGAATTTGAGTAGCGAGTTTGAGTAGCGAATTTGAGTAGCGAATTTGAGTAGCGAATTGGAGAAGTGAATTTGAGTAGCGAATTTGAGTAGCGAGTTTGAGCAGCGAGATTGAGTAGCGAGTTTGAGTAGCGAATTTGAATAGCGAATTTGAGTAGCGAGTTTGAGTAGCGATTTTGAGTAGCGATTTTGAGTAGCGAATTTGAGTAGCGAATTTGAGTAGCGAATTTGAGTAGCGAGTTTGAGTAGCGAGTTTGAGTAGCGAATTTGAGTAGCGAATTTGAGTAGCGAATTTGAGTAGAGAATTTGAGTAGCGATTTTGAGTAGCGAATTTGAGTAGCGAATTTGAGTAGCGAATTTGAGTAGCGAGTTTGAGTAGCGAGTTTGATTAGCGAGTTTGAGTAGCGAGTTTGAGTAGCGAATTTGAGTAGCGAATTTGAGTAGCGAATTTGAGTAGCGAGTTTGAGCAGCGAATTTGAGTAGCGAATTGGAGAAGTGAATTTGAGTAGCGAATTTGAGTAGCGAATTTGAGTAGCGAATTTGAGAAGCGAGTTTGAGTAGCGATTTTGAGTAGCGAATTTGAGTAGCGAATTTGAGTAGCGAGTTTGAGTAGCGAGTTTGAGTAGCGAATTTGAGTAGCGAATTTGAGTAGCGAATTTGAGTAGAGAATTTGAGTAGCGATTTTGAGTAGCGAATTTGAGTAGCGAATTTGAGTAGCGAATTTGAGTAGCGAATTTGAGTAGAGAATTTGAGTAGCGATTTTGAGTAGCGAATTTGAGTAGCGAATTTGAGTAGCGAATTTGAGTAGCGAGTTTGAGTAGCGAGTTTGAGTAGCGAATTTGAGTAGCGAATTTGAGTAGCGAATTTGAGTAGCGAATTTGAGTAGCGAGTTTGAGTAGCGAATTTGAGCAGCGAATTTGAGTAGCGAATTGGAGAAGTGAATTTGAGTAGCGAATTTGAGTAGCGAATTTGAGTAGCGAATTTGAGAAGCGAGTTTGAGTAGCGAGTTTGAGTAGCGAGTTTGAGTAGCGAGTTTGAGTAGCGAGTTTGAGTAGCGAATTTGAGTAGCGAATTTGAGTAGCGAATTTGAGTAGCGAGTTTGAGTAGCGAATTTGAGTAGCGAATTTGAGTAGCGAGTTTGAGTAGCGAGTTTGAGTAGCGAATTTGAGTAGCAAATTTGAGTTGCGAATTTGAGTAGCGAATTTGAGTAGCGAATTTGAGTAGCGAATTTGAGTAGCGAATTTGAGTAGCGAATTTGAGTAGCGAATTTGAGTAGCGAGTTTGAGTAGCGAGTTTGAGTAGCGATTTTGAGTAGCGAATTTGAGTAGCGAATTTGAGTAGCGAATTTGAGTAGCGAATTTGAGTAGCGAGTTTGAGTAGCGAATTTGAGTAGCGAGTTTGAGTAGCGAGTTTGAGTAGCGAATTTGAGTAGCGAATTTGAGTAGCGAATTTGAGTAGCGAATTTGAGTAGCGAGTTTGAGTAGCGAATTTGAGTAGCGAATTTGAGTAGCGAATTTGAGTAGCGAATTTGAGTCGAGAATTTGAGTAGCGAACTTGAGTAGCGAATTTGAGTAGCGAATTTGAGTAGCGAGTTTGAGTAGCGAGTTTGATTAGCGAGTTTGAGTAGCGAGTTTGAGTAGCGAATTTGAGTAGCGAATTTGAGTAGCGAATTTGAGTAGCGAGTTTGAGTAGCGAATTTGAGTAGCGAATTTGAGTAGCGAATTTGAGTAGCGAGTTTGAGCAGCGAGATTGAGTAGCGAGTTTGAGTAGCGAATTTGAATAGCGAATTTGAGTAGCGAGTTTGAGTAGCGATTTTGAGTAGCGATTTTGAGTAGCGAATTTGAGTAGCGAATTTGAGTAGCGAGTTTGAGCAGCGAATTAGAGTAGCGAATTTGAGTAGCGAATTTGAGTAGCGAATTTGAGTAGAGAATTTGAGTAGCGAATTTGAGTAGCGAATTTGAGTAGCGAATTTGAGTAGCGAATTTGAGTAGCGAATTTGAGTAGCGAATTTGAGTAGCGAATTTGAGTAGCGAATTTGAGTAGCGAATTTGAGTAGCGAATTTGAGTAGCGAATTTGAGTAGTGAATTTGAGTAGAGAATTTGAGTAACGAATTTGAGTAGCGAATTTGAGTAGCGAATTTGAGTAGCGAATTTGAGTAGCGAATTTGAGTAGCGAATTTGAGTAGGGAATTGGAGAAGTGAATTTGAGTAGCGAATTTGAGTAGCGAATTTGAGTAGCGAATTTGAGTAGCGAATTTGAGTAGCGAATTTGAGTAGCGAGTTTGAGTAGCGAGTTTGAGTAGCGAGTTTGAGTAGGGAATTGGAGTTACGAATTTGAGTAGCGAATTTGAGTAGCGAATTCGAGTAGCGAGTTTGAGTAGCGAGTTTGAGTAGCGAGTTTGAGTAGCGAGTTTGAGTAGCGAGTTTGAGTAGCGAATTTGAGTAGCGAATTTGAGTAGCGAATTTGAGTAGCGAATTCGAGTAGCGAATTTGAGTAGCGAATTTGAGTAGCGAGTTTGAGTAGCGAATTTGAGTAGCGAATTTGAGTAGCGAATTTGAGTAACGAGTTTGAGTAGCGAATTTGAGTGGTGAATTTGTTGTAGAGAAACTGCTTGTTGAGAACCATGATCTCGGCCGAGATTTTCTGTGCAAGGATGGATTTTTTTGGAATACGCATAAATTATAACAGCACAAGATTCATTTGATACCAAACATACAAGAAATGAAGTCTACCGTTCTGATACTCGACGTCCAGATGAAGATAACGCACATGCTTTTGCGATTGATGTAGGTATTAAATAAACTGGAAAGTCTTATCCTAACTATTCCATTACCCATAGCCGATTAGAACCGTACGACTCCCGTTAGCACATTTCTTGGGCGCTTCCAGAAAGTGGATCGGATTATTTGCCCTTTCCTCGGACCTACCAGTTCTGACAGGAGGGGACACCCGTTCCTTCTCGATTGATGAATTAAAATTAATCGTCCCACATTCGTCAACCGTTTTTCCTGTTGATGAAATTCCCGTAGGAGCCAACAACCGTGGGGAATTGTGTGGGTCGTGAGTACCCCGATAGATAAACCCTCCCTCCAGCCATTTCAACAACCCTCAGCCTCGGTAGGAAGAAGCCATTACCGGTTTGCTGGAACAATTCGTCATGGGTCAATCTAGTGACAGTGATATATCTTCCAACGGGCTGCCAAGGCAAGAAACGGCAACCGGGATGTTTGGAGTAATCTTTAAATCGAAACGAAAAGAACAACCGAACGGAAAACGTGATTGGAGGCTCCTAATGAATTTGAGAAACGGGTCAAGTTCCGGGATCGGATCGGGAAAAAGGCCTCCAGGTGACTAGTGTTTTAATCCATCCAATTTTGCCGGATTGAAAACCGCGAGACAACATTTCTGCAATTCTCGAGTTCACCAAGAAACGATTAAACGGCCGCGCGGCCAAACCAAACGGAATGCCTTTTGATCTGATTGCTGCGGCAGTTCGGAGTGGAAGATACATAGAACCGATAGCGGGGAACAACTCTCTAGAACTGAATCGAACAAATGGCAGCAAAAAAGGCCTCCCCATGACCTTAAGCTATGTCTTTAAGATGAGTTTCGTTTGGCAGCCAGCCGCTCGGGAAGAAAACATTTTTTAATTTCTCATGCCCTAGCAAGTCGACCCACGCCGCCCGCCCGTTGTTGGATGATGGCAAACACTTGACGTCTCGAGTGAGCGCCCTGGGGGCAAAAACGAATTAACATTCAAAATGTGTGTGAGTCGGAACGTTTGGTCGGTTTCTTTTTGCCTCAACAGGAGGATCGGGATCGCGATAAGACAGACGAGAGCATTTTAATTGAATTATTTAGATGTGAGCTTTAATGGTGTATTATCAGCGCGGGGTGCTAAGTGCATTTTTGTCGTTCTTTTGGAAGTTTGGACAATCATGCAGCCGTAAGATGGACGGCCCTTAACAGTTAAATGAAACTCTATTAAACTATTTTGATAATAAATATGGATTTTCAATTTGAATATCGATTGGCGCATAGTTGATAAGATACACCTGCGGCGAATTTATCAAGGGCTGTTACCAATCTTGTCAGAAAGTTTGCTTGGGCTCAAGACATTTCATTTAACGTTGAATATGAAGGCCTATAAAATGCATTTTCTGGCCTTTAGAAGCGTTTTTCGGCCATTCTGAGCTTAATTTGGGATCACAACTTTAAAATGCGTTTTCTGGCCTTTAGAAGTGTTTTTCGGCCATTCTGAGCTTAATTTGGGATCACAACTTTAAAATGCGTTTTCTGGCCTTTAGAAGCGTTTTTCGGCCATTCTGAGCTTAATTTGGGATCACAACTTTAAAATGCATTTTCTAGCCTTTAGAAGCGTTTTTCGGGAATTCTGAGCTTAGATTGGGATCACAATTTTAAAATGCGTTTTCTGGCCTTTAGAAGCGTTTTTCGGCCATTCTGAGCTTAATTTGGGATCACAACTTTAAAATGCGTTTTCTGGCCTTTAGAAGCGTTTTTCGGCCATTCTGAGCTTAATTTGGGATCACAACTTTAAAATGTATTTTCTAGCCTTTAGAAGCGTTTTTCGGCCCTTCTGAGCTTAATTTGGGATCACAAATTTAAAATGCGTTTTCTGGCCTTTAGAAGCGTTTTTCGGCCATTCTGAGCTTAATTTGGGATCACAACTTTAAAATGCGTTTTCTGGCCTTTAGAAGCGTTTTTCGGCCATTCTGAGCTTAATTTGGGATCACAAATTTAAAATGCGTTTTTTGGCCTTTAGAAGCGTTTTTCGGGAATTCTGAGCTTAATTTGGGATCACAATTTTAAAATGCGTTTTCTGGCCTTTAGAAGCGTTTTTCGGCCATTCTGAGCTTAATTTGGGATCACAACTTTAAAATGCATTTTCTGGCCTTTAGAAGCGTTTTTCGGGCATTCTGAGCTTAATTTGGGATCACAACTTTAAAATGCGTTTTCTGGCCTTTAGAAGCGTTTTTCGGGAATTCTGAGCTTAGATTGGGATCACAATTTTAAAATGCGTTTTCTGGCCTTTAGAAGCGTTTTTCGGCCATTCTGAGCTTAATTTGGGATCACAACTTTAAAATGTGTTTTCTGGCCTTTAGAAGCGTTTTTCGGCCATTCTGAGCTTAATTTGGGATCACAACTTTAAAATGCGTTTTCTGGCCTTTAGAAGCGTTTTTCGGCCATTCTGAGCTTAATTTGGGATCACAACTTTAAAATGCGTTTTCCGGCCTTTAGAAGCGTTTTTCGGCCATTCTGAGCTTAATTTGGGATCACAACTTTAAAATGCGTTTTCTGGCCTTTAGAAGCGTTTTTCGGCCATTCTGAGCTTAATTTGGGATCACAAATTTAAAATGAGTTTTTTGGCCTTTAGAAGCGTTTTTCGGGAATTCTGAGCTTAATTTGGGATCACAATTTTAAAATGCGTTTTCTGGCCTTTAGAAGCGTTTTTCGGCCATTCTGAGCTTAATTTGGGATCACAACTTTAAAATGCGTTTTCTGGCCTTAAAAAGCGTTTTTCGGCCATCCTGAGCTTAATTTGGGATCACAACTTTAAAATGCATTTTCTGGCCTTTAGAAGCGTTTTTCGGGCATTCTGAGCTTAATTTGGGATCACAACTTTAAAATGCGTTTTCTGGCCTTTAGAAGCGTTTTTCGGGAATTCTGAGCTTAGATTGGGATCACAATTTTAAAATGCGTTTTCTGGCCTTTAGAAGCGTTTTTCGGCCATTCTGAGCTTAATTTGGGATCACAACTTTAAAATGCGTTTTCTGGCCTTTAGAAGCGTTTTTCGGCCATTCTGAGCTTAATTTGGGATCACAACTTTAAAATGCGTTTTCTGGCCTTAAAAAGCGTTTTTCGGCCATCCTGAGCTTAATTTGGGATCACAACTTTAAAATGCGTTTTCTGGCCTTTAGAAGCGTTTTTCGACCATTCTGAGCTTAATTTGGGATCACAAATTTAAAATGCGTTTTCTGGCCTTTAGAAGCGTTTTTCGGCCATTCTGAGCTTAATTTGGGATCACAAATTTAAAATGCGTTTTCTGGCCTTTAGAAGCGTTTTTCGACCATTCTGAGCTTAATTTGGGATCACAACTTTAAAATGCGTTTTCTGGCCTTTAGAAGCGTTTTTCGGGAATTCTGAGCTTAATTTGGGATCACAACTTTAAAATGCGTTTTCTAGCCTTTAGAAGCGTTTTTCGGGAATTCTGAGCTTAATTTGGGATCACAACTTTAAAATGCGTTTTCTGGCCTTTAGAAGCGTTTTTCGGCCATTCTGAGCTTAATTTGGGATCACAAATTTAAAATGCGTTTTCTGGCCTTTAGAAGCGTTTTTCGACCATTCTGAGCTTAATTTGGGATCACAAATTTAAAATGCGTTTTCTGGCCTTTAGAAGCGTTTTTCGGCCATTCTGAGCTTAATTTGGGATCACAATTTTAAAATGCGTTTTCTGGCCTTTAGAAGCGTTTTTCGACCATTCTGAGCTTAATTTGGGATCACAACTTTAAAATGCGTTTTCTGGCCTTTAGAAGCGTTTTTCGGGAATTCTGAGCTTAATTTGGGATCACAACTTTAAAATGCGTTTTCTGGCCTTTAGAAGCGTTTTTCGGCCATTCTGAGCTTAATTTGGGATCACAACTTTAAAATGCGTTTTCTGGCCTTTAGAAGCGTTTTTCGGGAATTCTGAGCTTAATTTGGGATCACAATTTTAAAATGCGTTTTCTGGCCTTTAGAAGCGTTTTTCGGCCATTCTGAGCTTAATTTGGGATCACAACTTTAAAATGCGTTTTCTGGCCTTTAGAAGCGTTTTTCGGCCATTCTGAGCTTAATTTGGGATCACAACTTTAAAATGCGATTTCTGGCCTTTAGAAGCGTTTTTCGGGAATTCTGAGCTTAATTTGGGATCACAACTTTAAAATGCGTTTTCTGGCCTTTAGAAGCGTTTTTCGGGCATTCTGAGCTTAATTTGGGATCACAACTTTAAAATGCGTTTTCTGGCCTTTAGAAGCGTTTTTCGGGAATTCTGAGCTTAGATTGGGATCACAATTTTAAAATGCGTTTTCTGGCCTTTAGAAGCGTTTTTCGGCCATTCTGAGCTTAATTTGGGATCACAACTTTAAAATGCGTTTTCTGGCCTCTAGAAGCGTTTTTCGGCCATTCTGAGCTTAATTTGGGATCACAACTTTAAAATGTATTTTCTAGCCTTTAGAAGCGTTTTTCGGCCATTCTGAGCTTAATTTGGGATCACAACTTTAAAATGTATTTTCTAGCCTTTAGAAGCGTTTTTCGGGAATTCTGAGCTTAATTTGGGATCACAATTTTAAAATGCGTTTTCTGGCCTTTAGAAGCGTTTTTCGGCCATTCTGAGCTTAATTTGGGATCACAAATTTAAAATGCGTTTTCTGGCCTTTAGAAGCGTTTTTCGGCCATTCTGAGCTTAATTTGGGATCACAACTTTAAAATGCGTTTTCTGGCCTTTAGAAGCGTTTTTCGGCCATTCTGAGCTTAATTTGGGATCACAACTTTAAAATGTGTTTTCTGGCCTTTAGAAGCGTTTTTCGGCCATTCTGAGCTTAATTTGGGATCACAACTTTAAAATGCGTTTTCTGGCCTTTAGAAGCGTTTTTCGGCCATTCTGAGCTTAATTTGGGATCACAACTTTAAAATGCGTTTTCTGGCCTTTAGAAGCGTTTTTCGGCCATTCTGAGCTTAATTTGGGATCACAAATTTAAAATGCGTTTTTTGGCCTTTAGAAGCGTTTTTCGGGAATTCTGAGCTTAATTTGGGATCACAATTTTAAAATGCGTTTTCTGTCCTTTAGAAGCGTTTTTCTGTCATTCTGAGCTTAATTTGGGATCACAACTTTAAAATGCGTTTTCTGGCCTTAAAAAGCGTTTTTCGGCCATCCTGAGCTTAATTTGGGATCACAACTTTAAAATGCGTTTTCTAGCCTTTAGAAGCGTTTTTCGGGCATTCTGAGCTTAATTTGGGATCACAACTTTAAAATGCGTTTTCTGGCCTTTAGAAGCGTTTTTCGGGAATTCTGAGCTTAGATTGGGATCACAATTTTAAAATGCGTTTTCTGGCCTTTAGAAGCGTTTTTCGGCCATTCTGAGCTTAATTTGGGATCACAACTTTAAAATGCGTTTTCTGGCCTTTAGAAGCGTTTTTCGGCCATTCTGAGCTTAATTTGGGATCACAACTTTAAAATGTGTTTTCTGGCCTTTAGAAGCGTTTTTCGGCCATTCTGAGCTTAATTTGGGATCACAACTTTAAAATGCGTTTTCTGGCCTTTAGAAGCGTTTTTCGGCCATTCTGAGCTTAATTTGGGATCACAACTTTAAAATGTGTTTTCTGGCCTTTAGAAGCGTTTTTCGGCCATTCTGAGCTTAATTTGGGATCACAACTTTAAAATGCGTTTTCTGGCCTTTAGAAGCGTTTTTCGGCCATTCTGAGCTTAATTTGGGATCACAACTTTAAAATGCGTTTTCTGGCCTTTAGAAGCGTTTTTCGGCCATTCTCAGCTTAATTTGGGATCACAACTTTAAAATGCGTTTTCTGGCCTTTAGAAGCGTTTTTCGGCCATTCTGAGCTTAATTTGGGATCACAAATTTAAAATGCGTTTTTTGGCCTTTAGAAGCGTTTTTCGGGAATTCTGAGCTTAATTTGGGATCACAATTTTAAAATGCGTTTTCTGGCCTTTAGAAGCGTTTTTCGGCCATTCTGAGCTTAATTTGGGATCACAACTTTAAAATGCGTTTTCTGGCCTTAAAAAGCGTTTTTCGGCCATCCTGAGCTTAATTTGGGATCACAACTTTAAAATGCATTTTCTAGCCTTTAGAAGCGTTTTTCGGGCATTCTGAGCTTAATTTGGGATCACAACTTTAAAATGCGTTTTCTGGCCTTTAGAAGCGTTTTTCGGGAATTCTGAGCTTAGATTGGGATCACAATTTTAAAATGCGTTTTCTGGCCTTTAGAAGCGTTTTTCGGCCATTCTGAGCTTAATTTGGGATCACAACTTTAAAATGCGTTTTCTGGCCTTTAGAAGCGTTTTTCGGCCATTCTGAGCTTAATTTGGGATCACAACTTTAAAATGCGTTTTCTGGCCTTAAAAAGCGTTTTTCGGCCATCCTGAGCTTAATTTGGGATCACAACTTTAAAATGCATTTTCTAGCCTTTAGAAGCGTTTTTCGGGCATTCTGAGCTTAATTTGGGATCACAACTTTAAAATGCGTTTTCTGGCCTTTAGAAGCGTTTTTCGGGAATTCTGAGCTTAGATTGGGATCACAATTTTAAAATGCGTTTTCTGGCCTTTAGAAGCGTTTTTCGGCCATTCTGAGCTTAATTTGGGATCACAACTTTAAAATGCGTTTTCTGGCCTTTAGAAGCGTTTTTCGGCCATTCTGAGCTTAATTTGGGATCACAACTTTAAAATGTGTTTTCTGGCCTTTAGAAGCGTTTTTCGGCCATTCTGAGCTTAATTTGGGATCACAACTTTAAAATGCGTTTTCTGGCCTTCAGAAGCGTTTTTCGGCCATTCTGAGCTTAATTTGGGATCACAACTTTAAAATGCGTTTTCTGGCCTTTAGAAGCGTTTTTCGGCCATTCTGAGCTTAATTTGGGATCACAACTTTAAAATGCGTTTTCTGGCCTTTAGAAGCGTTTTTCGGCCATTCTGAGCTTAATTTGGGATCACAACTTTAAAATGCGTTTTCTGGCCTTTAGAAGCGTTTTTCGGCCATTCTGAGCTTAATTTGGGATCACAATTTTAAAATGCGTTTTCTGGCCTTTAGAAGCGTTTTTCGGCCATTCTGAGCTTAATTTGGGATCACAACTTTAAAATGCGTTTTCTGGCCTTAAAAAGCGTTTTTCGGCCATCCTGAGCTTAATTTGGGATCACAACTTTAAAATGCATTTTCTAGCCTTTAGAAGCGTTTTTCGGGCATTCTGAGCTTAATTTGGGATCACAACTTTAAAATGCGTTTTCTGGCCTTTAGAAGCGTTTTTCGGGAATTCTGAGCTTAGATTGGGATCACAATTTTAAAATGCGTTTTCTGGCCTTTAGAAGCGTTTTTCGGCCATTCTGAGCTTAATTTGGGATCACAACTTTAAAATGCGTTTTCTGGCCTTTAGAAGCGTTTTTCGGCCATTCTGAGCTTAATTTGGGATCACAACTTTAAAATGCGTTTTCTGGCCTTTAGAAGCGTTTTTCGGCCATTCTGAGCTTAATTTGGGATCACAACTTTAAAATGCTTTTTCTGGCCTTTAGAAGCGTTTTTCGGGAATTCTGAGCTCAATTTGAGATCACTACTTTAAAATGCGTTTTCTGGCCTTTAGAAGCGTTTTTCGACCATTCTGAGCTTAATTTGGGATCACAAATTTAAAATGCGTTTTCTGGCCTTTAGAAGCGTTTTTCGGCCATTCTGAGCTTAATTTGGGATCACAAATTTAAAATGCGTTTTCTGGCCTTTAGAAGCGTTTTTCGACCATTCTGAGCTTAATTTGGGATCACAACTTTAAAATGCGTTTTCTGGCCTTTAGAAGCGTTTTTCGGCCATTCTGAGCTTAATTTGGGATCACAATTTTAAAATGCGTTTTCTGGCCTTTAGAAGCGTTTTTCGACCATTCTGAGCTTAATTTGGGATCACAACTTTAAAATGCGTTTTCTGGCCTTTAGAAGCGTTTTTCGGGAATTCTGAGCTTAATTTGGGATCACAACTTTAAAATGCGTTTTCTAGCCTTTAGAAGCGTTTTTTGGGAATTCTGAGCTTAATTTGGGATCACAACTTTAAAATGCGTTTTCTGGCCTTCAGAAGCGTTTTTCGGCCATTCTGAGCTTAATTTGGGATCACAAATTTAAAATGCGTTTTCTGGCCTTTAGAAGCGTTTTTCGACCATTCTGAGCTTAATTTGGGATCACAAATTTAAAATGCGTTTTCTGGCCTTTAGAAGCGTTTTTCGGCCATTCTGAGCTTAATTTGGGATCACAATTTTAAAATGCGTTTTCTGGCCTTTAGAAGCGTTTTTCGACCATTCTGAGCTTAATTTGGGATCACAACTTTAAAATGCGTTTTCTGGCCTTTAGAAGCGTTTTTCGGGAATTCTGAGCTTAATTTGGGATCACAACTTTAAAATGCGTTTTCTGGCCTTTAGAAGCGTTTTTCGGCCATTCTGAGCTTAATTTGGGATCACAACTTTAAAATGCGTTTTCTGGCCTTTAGAAGCGTTTTTCGGGAATTCTGAGCTTAATTTGGGATCACAATTTTAAAATGCGTTTTCTGGCCTTTAGAAGCGTTTTTCGGCCATTCTGAGCTTAATTTGGGATCACAACTTTAAAATGCGTTTTCTGGCCTTTAGAAGCGTTTTTCGGGAATTCTGAGCTTAATTTGGGATCACAACTTTAAAATGCGTTTTCTAGCCTTTAGAAGCGTTTTTCGGGAATTCTGAGCTTAATTTGGGATCACAACTTTAAAATGCGTTTTCTGGCCTTTAGAAGCGTTTTTCGGGAATTCTGAGCTTAGATTGGGATCACAATTTTAAAATGCGTTTTCTGGCCTTTAGAAGCGTTTTTCGGCCATTCTGAGCTTAATTTGGGATCACAACTTTAAAATGCGTTTTCTGGCCTTTAGAAGCGTTTTTCGGCCATTCTGAGCTTAATTTGGGATCACAACTTTAAAATGTATTTTCTAGCCTTTAGAAGCGTTTTTCGGCCATTCTGAGCTTAATTTGGGATCACAAATTTAAAATGCGTTTTCTGGCCTTTAGAAGCGTTTTTCGGCCATTCTGAGCTTAATTTGGGATCACAACTTTAAAATGCGTTTTCTGGCCTTTAGAAGCGTTTTTCGGCCATTCTGAGCTTAATTTGGGATCACAAATTTAAAATGCGTTTTTTGGCCTTTAGAAGCGTTTTTTGGGAATTCTGAGCTTAATTTGGGATCACAATTTTAAAATGCGTTTTCTGGCCTTTAGAAGCGTTTTTCGGCCATTCTGAGCTTAATTTGGGATCACAACTTTAAAATGCATTTTCTGGCCTTTAGAAGCGTTTTTCGGGCATTCTGAGCTTAATTTGGGATCACAACTTTAAAATGCGTTTTCTGGCCTTTAGAAGCGTTTTTCGGGAATTCTGAGCTTAGATTGGGATCACAATTTTAAAATGCGTTTTCTGGCCTTTAGAAGCGTTTTTCGGCCATTCTGAGCTTAATTTGGGATCACAACTTTAAAATGTGTTTTCTGGCCTTTAGAAGCGTTTTTCGGCCATTCTGAGCTTAATTTGGGATCACAACTTTAAAATGCGTTTTCTGGCCTTTAGAAGCGTTTTTCGGCCATTCTGAGCTTAATTTGGGATCACAAATTTAAAATGCGTTTTCTGGCCTTTAGAAGCGTTTTTCGACCATTCTGAGCTTAATTTGGGATCACAACTTTAAAATGCGTTTTCTGGCCTTTAGAAGCGTTTTTCGGGAATTCTGAGCTTAATTTGGGATCACAAATTTAAAATGAGTTTTTTGGCCTTTAGAAGCGTTTTTCGGGAATTCTGAGCTTAATTTGGGATCACAATTTTAAAATGCGTTTTCTGGCCTTTAGAAGCGTTTTTCGGCCATTCTGAGCTTAATTTGGGATCACAACTTTAAAATGCGTTTTCTGGCCTTAAAAAGCGTTTTTCGGCCATCCTGAGCTTAATTTGGGATCACAACTTTAAAATGCATTTTCTGGCCTTTAGAAGCGTTTTTCGGGCATTCTGAGCTTAATTTGGGATCACAACTTTAAAATGCGTTTTCTGGCCTTTAGAAGCGTTTTTCGGGAATTCTGAGCTTAGATTGGGATCACAATTTTAAAATGCGTTTTCTGGCCTTTAGAAGCGTTTTTCGGCCATTCTGAGCTTAATTTGGGATCACAACTTTAAAATGCGTTTTCTGGCCTTTAGAAGCGTTTTTCGGCCATTCTGAGCTTAATTTGGGATCACAACTTTAAAATGCGTTTTCTGGCCTTAAAAGCGTTTTTCGGCCATCCTGAGCTTAATTTGGGATCACAACTTTAAAATGCGTTTTCTGGCCTTTAGAAGCGTTTTTCGGGAATTCTGAGCTTAATTTGGGATCACAACTTTAAAATGCGTTTTCTGGCCTTTAGAAGCGTTTTTCGGCCATTCTGAGCTTAATTTAGGATCACAACTTTAAAATGCGTTTTCTGGCCTTTAGAAGCGTTTTTCGGCCATTCTGAGCTTAATTTGGGATCACAACTTTAAAATGCGTTTTCTGGCCTTTAGAAGCGTTTTTCGACCATTCTGAGCTTAATTTGGGATCACAAATTTAAAATGCGTTTTCTGGCCTTTAGAAGCGTTTTTCGGCCATTCTGAGCTTAATTTGGGATCACAAATTTAAAATGCGTTTTCTGGCCTTTAGAAGCGTTTTTCGACCATTCTGAGCTTAATTTGGGATCACAACTTTAAAATGCGTTTTCTGGCCTTTAGAAGCGTTTTTCGGGAATTCTGAGCTTAATTTGGGATCACAACTTTAAAATGCGTTTTCTAGCCTTTAGAAGCGTTTTTCGGGAATTCTGAGCTTAATTTGGGATCACAACTTTAAAATGCGTTTTCTGGCCTTTAGAAGCGTTTTTCGGCCATTCTGAGCTTAATTTGGGATCACAAATTTAAAATGCGTTTTCTGGCCTTTAGAAGCGTTTTTCGACCATTCTGAGCTTAATTTGGGATCACAAATTTAAAATGCGTTTTCTGGCCTTTAGAAGCGTTTTTCGGCCATTCTGAGCTTAATTTGGGATCACAATTTTAAAATGCGTTTTCTGGCCTTTAGAAGCGTTTTTCGACCATTCTGAGCTTAATTTGGGATCACAACTTTAAAATGCGTTTTCTGGCCTTTAGAAGCGTTTTTCGGGAATTCTGAGCTTAATTTGGGATCACAACTTTAAAATGCGTTTTCTGGCCTTTAGAAGCGTTTTTCGGCCATTCTGAGCTTAATTTGGGATCACAACTTTAAAATGCGTTTTCTGGCCTTTAGAAGCGTTTTTCGGGAATTCTGAGCTTAATTTGGGATCACAATTTTAAAATGCGTTTTCTGGCCTTTAGAAGCGTTTTTCGGCCATTCTGAGCTTAATTTGGGATCACAACTTTAAAATGCGTTTTCTGGCCTTTAGAAGCGTTTTTCGGCCATTCTGAGCTTAATTTGGGATCACAACTTTAAAATGCGATTTCTGGCCTTTAGAAGCGTTTTTCGGGAATTCTGAGCTTAATTTGGGATCACAACTTTAAAATGCGTTTTCTGGCCTTTAGAAGCGTTTTTCGGGCATTTTGAGCTTAATTTGGGATCACAACTTTAAAATGCGTTTTCTGGCCTTTAGAAGCGTTTTTCGGGAATTCTGAGCTTAGATTGGGATCACAATTTTAAAATGCGTTTTCTGGCCTTTAGAAGCGTTTTTCGGCCATTCTGAGCTTAATTTGGGATCACAACTTTAAAATGCGTTTTCTGGCCTCTAGAAGCGTTTTTCGGCCATTCTGAGCTTAATTTGGGATCACAACTTTAAAATGTATTTTCTAGCCTTTAGAAGCGTTTTTCGGCCATTCTGAGCTTAATTTGGGATCACAACTTTAAAATGTATTTTCTAGCCTTTAGAAGCGTTTTTCGGGAATTCTGAGCTTAATTTGGGATCACAATTTTAAAATGCGTTTTCTGGCCTTTAGAAGCGTTTTTCGGCCATTCTGAGCTTAATTTGGGATCACAAATTTAAAATGCGTTTTCTGGCCTTTAGAAGCGTTTTTCGGCCATTCTGAGCTTAATTTGGGATCACAACTTTAAAATGCGTTTTCTGGCCTTTAGAAGCGTTTTTCGGCCATTCTGAGCTTAATTTGGGATCACAACTTTAAAATGCGTTTTCTGGCCTTTAGAAGCGTTTTTCGGCCATTCTGAGCTTAATTTGGGATCACAAATTTAAAATGCGTTTTTTGGCCTTTAGAAGCGTTTTTCGGGAATTCTGAGCTTAATTTGGGATCACAATTTTAAAATGCGTTTTCTGGCCTTTAGAAGCGTTTTTCGGCCATTCTGAGCTTAATTTGGGATCACAACTTTAAAATGCGTTTTCTGGCCTTAAAAAGCGTTTTTCGGCCATCCTGAGCTTAATTTGGGATCACAACTTTAAAATGCATTTTCTAGCCTTTAGAAGCGTTTTTCGGGCATTCTGAGCTTAATTTGGGATCACAACTTTAAAATGCGTTTTCTGGCCTTTAGAAGCGTTTTTCGGGAATTCTGAGCTTAGATTGGGATCACAATTTTAAAATGCGTTTTCTGGCCTTTAGAAGCGTTTTTCGGCCATTCTGAGCTTAATTTGGGATCACAACTTTAAAATGCGTTTTCTGGCCTTTAGAAGCGTTTTTCGGCCATTCTGAGCTTAATTTGGGATCACAACTTTAAAATGCGTTTTCTGGCCTTAAAAAGCGTTTTTCGGCCATCCTGAGCTTAATTTGGGATCACAACTTTAAAATGCATTTTCTGGCCTTTAGAAGCGTTTTTCGGGCATTCTGAGCTTAATTTGGGATCACAACTTTAAAATGCGTTTTCTGGCCTTTAGAAGCGTTTTTCGGCCATTCTGAGCTTAATTTGGGATCACAACTTTAAAATGCGTTTTCTGGCCTTTAGAAGCGTTTTTCGGGAATTCTGAGCTCAATTTGAGATCACTACTTTAAAATGCGTTTTCTGGCCTTTAGAAGCGTTTTTCGGCCATTCTGAGCTTAATTTAGGATCACAACTTTAAAATGCGTTTTCTGGCCTTTAGAAGCGTTTTTCGGCCATTCTGAGCTTAATTTGGGATCACAACTTTAAAATGCATTTTCTGGCCTTTAGAAGCGTTTTTCGGGCATTCTGAGCTTAATTTGGGATCACAACTTTAAAATGCGTTTTCTGGCCTTTAGAAGCGTTTTTCGACCATTCTGAGCTTAATTTGGGACCACAACTTTAAAATGCGTTTTCTGGCCTTTAGAAGCGTTTTTCGGCCATTCTGAGCTTAATTTGGGATCACAACTTTAAAATGCGTTTTCTGGCCTTTAGAAGCGTTTTTCGGCCATTCTGAGCTTAATTTGGGATCACAAATTTAAAATGCGTTTTTTGGCCTTTAGAAGCGTTTTTCGGGAATTCTGAGCGTAATTTGGGATCACAATTTTAAAATGCGTTTTCTGGCCTTTAGAAGCGTTTTTCGGCCATTCTGAGCTTAATTTGGGACCACAACTTTAAAATGCATTTTCTGGCCTTTAGAAGCGTTTTTCGGCCATTCTGAGCTTAATTTGGGATCACAACTTTAAAATGCGTTTTCTGGCCTTTAGAAGCGTTTTTCGGCCATTCTGAGCTTAATTTGGGATCACAACTTTAAAATGCGTTTTCTGGCCTTTAGAAGCGTTTTTCGGCCATTCTGAGCTTAATTGGGGATCACAACTTTAAAATGCGTTTTCTGGCCTTTAGAAGCGTTTTTCGGCCATTCTGAGCTTAATTTGGGATCACAACTTTAAAATGCGTTTTCTGGCCTTTAGAAGCGTTTTTCGGCCATTCTGAGCTTAATTTGGGATCACAAATTTAAAATGCGTTTTTTGGCCTTTAGAAGCGTTTTTCGGGAATTCTGAGCTTAATTTGGGATCACAATTTTAAAATGCGTTTTCTGGCCTTTAGAAGCGTTTTTCGGCCATTCTGAGCTTAATTTGGGACCACAACTTTAAAATGCGTTTTCTGGCCTTTAGAAGCGTTTTTCGGCCATTCTGAGCTTAATTTGGGATCACAACTTTAAAATGCGTTTTCTGGCCTTTAGAAGCGTTTTTCGGGCATTCTGAGCTTAATTTGGGATCACAACTTTAAAATGTATTTTCTAGCCTTTAGAAGCGTTTTTCGGCCATTCTGAGCTTAATTTGGGATCACAACTTTAAAATGTATTTTCTGGCCTTTAGAAGCGTTTTTCGGGCATTCTGAGCTTAATTTGGGATCACAACTTTAAAATGCATTTTCTGGCCTTTAGAAGCGTTTTTCGGGCATTCTGAGCTTAATTTGGGATCACAACTTTAAAATGCATTTTCTGGCCTTTAGAAGCGTTTTTCGGGCATTCTGAGCTTAATTTGGGATCACAACTTTAAAATGCGTTTTCTGGCCTTTAGAAGCGTTTTTCGGGAATTCTGAGCTCAATTTGAGATCACTACTTTAAAATGCGTTTTCTGGCCTTTAGAAGCGTTTTTCGGCCATTCTGAGCTTAATTTGGGATCACAACTTTAAAATGCGTTTTCTGGCCTTTAGAAGCGTTTTTCGGCCATTCTGAGCTTAATTTGGGATCACAAATTTAAAATGCGTTTTTTGGCCTTTAGAAGCGTTTTTCGGGAATTCTGAGCTTAATTTGGGATCACAATTTTAAAATGCATTTTCTGGCCTTTAGAAGCGTTTTTCGGGCATTCTGAGCTTAATTTGGGATCACAACTTTAAAATGCATTTTCTGGCCTTTAGAAGCGTTTTTCGGGCATTCTGAGCTTAATTTGGGATCACAACTTTAAAATGCGTTTTCTGGCCTTTAGAAGCGTTTTTCGGGAATTCTGAGCTCAATTTGAGATCACTACTTTAAAATGCGTTTTCTGGCCTTTAGAAGCGTTTTTCGGCCATTCTGAGCTTAATTTAGGATCACAACTTTAAAATGCGTTTTCTGGCCTTTAGAAGCGTTTTTCGGCCATTCTGAGCTTAATTTGGGATCACAACTTTAAAATGCATTTTCTGGCCTTTAGAAGCGTTTTTCGGGAATTCTGAGCTTAATTTGGGATCACAATTTTAAAATGCGTTTTCTGGCCTTTAGAAGCGTTTTTCGGCCATTCTGAGCTTAATTTGGGATCACAACTTTAAAATGCGTTTTCTGGCCTTTAGAAGCGTTTTTCGGCCATTCTGAGCTTAATTTGGGATCACAACTTTAAAATGCGTTTTCTGGCCTTTAGAAGCGTTTTTCGGGCATTCTGAGCTTAATTTGGGATCACAACTTTAAAATGCGTTTTCTGGCCTTTAGAAGCGTTTTTCGGGAATTCTGAGCTTAATTTGGGATCACAATTTTAAAATGCATTTTCTGGCCTTTAGAAGCGTTTTTCGGCCATTCTGAGCTTAATTTGGGATCACAACTTTAAAATGCGTTTTCTGGCCTTAAAAAGCGTTTTTCGGCCATCCTGAGCTTAATTTGGGATCACAACTTTAAAATGCATTTTATGGCCTTTAGAAGCGTTTTTCGGGCATTCTGAGCTTAATTTGGGATCACAACTTTAAAATGCATTTTCTGGCCTTTAGAAGCGTTTTTCGGGCATTCTGAGCTTAATTTGGGATCACAACTTTAAAATGCGTTTTCTGGCCTTTAGAAGCGTTTTTCGGGAATTCTGAGCTTAGATTGGGATCACAATTTTAAAATGCGTTTTCTGGCCTTTAGAAGCGTTTTTCGGCCATTCTGAGCTTAATTTGGGATCACAACTTTAAAATGCGTTTTCTGGCCTTTAGAAGCGTTTTTCGGCCATTCTGAGCTTAATTTGGGATCACAACTTTAAAATGCGTTTTCTGGCCTTAAAAAGCGTTTTTCGGCCATCCTGAGCTTAATTTGGGATCACAACTTTAAAATGCATTTTATGGCCTTTAGAAGCGTTTTTCGGGCATTCTGAGCTTAATTTGGGATCACAACTTTAAAATGCATTTTCTGGCCTTTAGAAGCGTTTTTCGGGCATTCTGAGCTTAATTTGGGATCACAACTTTAAAATGCGTTTTCTGGCCTTTAGAAGCGTTTTTCGGGAATTCTGAGCTTAGATTGGGATCACAATTTTAAAATGCGTTTTCTGGCCTTTAGAAGCGTTTTTCGGCCATTCTGAGCTTAATTTGGGATCACAACTTTAAAATGCGTTTTCTGGCCTTTAGAAGCGTTTTTCGGCCATTCTGAGCTTAATTTGGGATCACAACTTTAAAATGTGTTTTCTGGCCTTTAGAAGCGTTTTTCGGCCATTCTGAGCTTAATTTGGGATCACAACTTTAAAATGCGTTTTCTGGCCTTTAGAAGCGTTTTTCGGCCATTCTGAGCTTAATTTGGGATCACAACTTTAAAATGCGTTTTCTGGCCTTTAGAAGCGTTTTTCGGCCATTCTGAGCTTAATTTGGGATCACAACTTTAAAATGCGTTTTCTGGCCTTTAGAAGCGTTTTTCGGCCATTCTGAGCTTAATTTGGGATCACAAATTTAAAATGCGTTTTTTGGCCTTTAGAAGCGTTTTTCGGGAATTCTGAGCTTAATTTGGGATCACAATTTTAAAATGCGTTTTCTGGCCTTTAGAAGCGTTTTTCGGCCATTCTGAGCTTAATTTGGGATCACAACTTTAAAATGCGTTTTCTGGCCTTAAAAAGCGTTTTTCGGCCATCCTGAGCTTAATTTGGGATCACAACTTTAAAATGCATTTTCTAGCCTTTAGAAGCGTTTTTCGGGCATTCTGAGCTTAATTTGGGATCACAACTTTAAAATGCGTTTTCTGGCCTTTAGAAGCGTTTTTCGGGAATTCTGAGCTTAGATTGGGATCACAATTTTAAAATGCGTTTTCTGGCCTTTAGAAGCGTTTTTCGGCCATTCTGAGCTTAATTTGGGATCACAACTTTAAAATGCGTTTTCTGGCCTTTAGAAGCGTTTTTCGGCCATTCTGAGCTTAATTTGGGATCACAACTTTAAAATGCGTTTTCTGGCCTTTAGAAGCGTTTTTCGGCCATTCTGAGCTTAATTTGGGATCACAACTTTAAAATGCGTTTTCTGGCCTTTAGAAGCGTTTTTCGGGAATTCTGAGCTCAATTTGAGATCACTACTTTAAAATGCGTTTTCTGGCCTTTAGAAGCGTTTTTCGACCATTCTGAGCTTAATTTGGGATCACAACTTTAAAATGCGTTTTCTGGCCTTTAGAAGCGTTTTTCGGCCATTCTGAGCTTAATTTGGGATCACAAATTTAAAATGCGTTTTCTGGCCTTTAGAAGCGTTTTTCGACCATTCTGAGCTTAATTTGGGATCACAACTTTAAAATGCGTTTTCTGGCCTTTAGAAGCGTTTTTCGGCCATTCTGAGCTTAATTTGGGATCACAATTTTAAAATGCGTTTTCTGGCCTTTAGAAGCGTTTTTCGACCATTCTGAGCTTAATTTGGGATCACAACTTTAAAATGCGTTTTCTGGCCTTTAGAAGCGTTTTTCGGGAATTCTGAGCTTAATTTGGGATCACAACTTTAAAATGCGTTTTCTAGCCTTTAGAAGCGTTTTTTGGGAATTCTGAGCTTAATTTGGGATCACAACTTTAAAATGCGTTTTCTGGCCTTCAGAAGCGTTTTTCGGCCATTCTGAGCTTAATTTGGGATCACAAATTTAAAATGCGTTTTCTGGCCTTTAGAAGCGTTTTTCGACCATTCTGAGCTTAATTTGGGATCACAAATTTAAAATGCGTTTTCTGGCCTTTAGAAGCGTTTTTCGGCCATTCTGAGCGTAATTTGGGATCACAATTTTAAAATGCGTTTTCTGGCCTTTAGAAGCGTTTTTCGACCATTCTGAGCTTAATTTGGGATCACAACTTTAAAATGCGTTTTCTGGCCTTTAGAAGCGTTTTTCGGGAATTCTGAGCTTAATTTGGGATCACAACTTTAAAATGCGTTTTCTGGCCTTTAGAAGCGTTTTTCGGCCATTCTGAGCTTAATTTGGGATCACAATTTTAAAATGCGTTTTCTGGCCTTTAGAAGCGTTTTTCGGCCATTCTGAGCTTAATTTGGGATCACAACTTTAAAATGCGTTTTCTGGCCTTTAGAAGCGTTTTTCGGGAATTCTGAGCTTAATTTGGGATCACAACTTTAAAATGCGTTTTCTAGCCTTTAGAAGCGTTTTTCGGGAATTCTGAGCTTAATTTGGGATCACAACTTTAAAATGCGTTTTCTGGCCTTTAGAAGCGTTTTTCGGCCATTCTGAGCTTAATTTGGGATCACAAATTTAAAATGCGTTTTCTGGCCTTTAGAAGCGTTTTTCGACCATTCTGAGCTTAATTTGGGATCACAAATTTAAAATGCGTTTTCTGGCCTTTAGAAGCGTTTTTCGGCCATTCTGAGCTTAATTTGGGATCACAATTTTAAAATGCGTTTTCTGGCCTTTAGAAGCGTTTTTCGACCATTCTGAGCTTAATTTGGGATCACAACTTTAAAATGCGTTTTCTGGCCTTTAGAAGCGTTTTTCGGGAATTCTGAGCTTAATTTGGGATCACAACTTTAAAATGCGTTTTCTGGCCTTTAGAAGCGTTTTTCGGCCATTTTGAGCTTAATTTGGGATCACAACTTTAAAATGCGTTTTCTGGCCTTTAGAAGCGTTTTTCGGGAATTCTGAGCTTAATTTGGGATCACAATTTTAAAATGCGTTTTCTGACCTTTAGAAGCGTTTTTCGGCCATTCTGAGCTTAATTTGGGATCACAACTTTAAAATGCGTTTTCTGGCCTTTAGAAGCGTTTTTCGGGAATTCTGAGCTTAATTTGGGATCACAACTTTAAAATGCGTTTTCTGGCCTTTAGAAGCGTTTTTCGGGCATTCTGAGCTTAATTTGGGATCACAACTTTAAAATGCGTTTTCTGGCCTTTAGAAGCGTTTTTCGGGAATTCTGAGCTTAAATTGGGATCACAATTTTAAAATGCGTTTTCTGGCCTTTAGAAGCGTTTTTCGGCCATTCTGAGCTTAATTTGGGATCACAACTTTAAAATGCGTTTTCTGGCCTTTAGAAGCGTTTTTCGGCCATTCTGAGCTTAATTTGGGATCACAACTTTAAAATGTATTTTCTAGCCTTTAGAAGCGTTTTTCGGCCATTCTGAGCTTAATTTGGGATCACAAATTTAAAATGCGTTTTCTGGCCTTTAGAAGCGTTTTTCGGCCATTCTGAGCTTAATTTGGGATCACAACTTTAAAATGCGTTTTCTGGCCTTTAGAAGCGTTTTTCGGCCATTCTGAGCTTAATTTGGGATCACAAATTTAAAATGCGTTTTTTGGCCTTTAGAAGCGTTTTTCGGGAATTCTGAGCTTAATTTGGGATCACAATTTTAAAATGCGTTTTCTGGCCTTTAGAAGCGTTTTTCGGCCATTCTGAGCTTAATTTGGGATCACAACTTTAAAATGCATTTTCTGGCCTTTAGAAGCGTTTTTCGGGCATTCTGAGCTTAATTTGGGATCACAAATTTAAAATGCGTTTTCTGGCCTTTAGAAGCGTTTTTCGACCATTCTGAGCTTAATTTGGGATCACAACTTTAAAATGCGTTTTCTGGCCTTTAGAAGCGTTTTTCGGGAATTCTGAGCTTAATTTGGGATCACAAATTTAAAATGAGTTTTTTGGCCTTTAGAAGCGTTTTTCGGGAATTCTGAGCTTAATTTGGGATCACAATTTTAAAATGCGTTTTCTGGCCTTTAGAAGCGTTTTTCGGCCATTCTGAGCTTAATTTGGGATCACAACTTTAAAATGCGTTTTCTGGCCTTAAAAAGCGTTTTTCGGCCATCCTGAGCTTAATTTGGGATCACAACTTTAAAATGCATTTTCTGGCCTTTAGAAGCGTTTTTCGGGCATTCTGAGCTTAATTTGGGATCACAACTTTAAAATGCGTTTTCTGGCCTTTAGAAGCGTTTTTCGGGAATTCTGAGCTTAGATTGGGATCACAATTTTAAAATGCGTTTTCTGGCCTTTAGAAGCGTTTTTCGGCCATTCTGAGCTTAATTTGGGATCACAACTTTAAAATGCGTTTTCTGGCCTTTAGAAGCGTTTTTCGGCCATTCTGAGCTTAATTTGGGATCACAACTTTAAAATGCGTTTTCTGGCCTTAAAAAGCGTTTTTCGGCCATCCTGAGCTTAATTTGGGATCACAACTTTAAAATGCGTTTTCTGGCCTTTAGAAGCGTTTTTCGGGAATTCTGAGCTTAATTTGGGATCACAACTTTAAAATGCGTTTTCTGGCCTTTAGAAGCGTTTTTCGGCCATTCTGAGCTTAATTTAGGATCACAACTTTAAAATGCGTTTTCTGGCCTTTAGAAGCGTTTTTCGGCCATTCTGAGCTTAATTTGGGATCACAACTTTAAAATGCGTTTTCTGGCCTTTAGAAGCGTTTTTCGACCATTCTGAGCTTAATTTGGGATCACAAATTTAAAATGCGTTTTCTGGCCTTTAGAAGCGTTTTTCGGCCATTCTGAGCTTAATTTGGGATCACAAATTTAAAATGCGTTTTCTGGCCTTTAGAAGCGTTTTTCGACCATTCTGAGCTTAATTTGGGATCACAACTTTAAAATGCGTTTTCTGGCCTTTAGAAGCGTTTTTCGGGAATTCTGAGCTTAATTTGGGATCACAACTTTAAAATGCGTTTTCTAGCCTTTAGAAGCGTTTTTCGGGAATTCTGAGCTTAATTTGGGATCACAACTTTAAAATGCGTTTTCTGGCCTTTAGAAGCGTTTTTCGGCCATTCTGAGCTTAATTTGGGATCACAAATTTAAAATGCGTTTTCTGGCCTTTAGAAGCGTTTTTCGGCCATTCTGAGCTTAATTTGGGATCACAATTTTAAAATGCGTTTTCTGGCCTTTAGAAGCGTTTTTCGACCATTCTGAGCTTAATTTGGGATCACAACTTTAAAATGCGTTTTCTGGCCTTTAGAAGCGTTTTTCGGGAATTCTGAGCTTAATTTGGGATCACAACTTTAAAATGCGTTTTCTGGCCTTTAGAAGCGTTTTTCGGCCATTCTGAGCTTAATTTGGGATCACAACTTTAAAATGCGTTTTCTGGCCTTTAGAAGCGTTTTTCGGGAATTCTGAGCTTAATTTGGGATCACAATTTTAAAATGCGTTTTCTGGCCTCTAGAAGCGTTTTTCGGCCATTCTGAGCTTAATTTGGGATCACAACTTTAAAATGCGTTTTCTGGCCTTTAGAAGCGTTTTTCGGCCATTCTGAGCTTAATTTGGGATCACAACTTTAAAATGCGATTTCTGGCCTTTAGAAGCGTTTTTCGGGAATTCTGAGCTTAATTTGGGATCACAACTTTAAAATGCGTTTTCTGGCCTTTAGAAGCGTTTTTCGGGCATTCTGAGCTTAATTTGGGATCACAACTTTAAAATGCGTTTTCTGGCCTTTAGAAGCGTTTTTCGGGAATTCTGAGCTTAGATTGGGATCACAATTTTAAAATGCGTTTTCTGGCCTTTAGAAGCGTTTTTCGGCCATTCTGAGCTTAATTTGGGATCACAACTTTAAAATGCGTTTTCTGGCCTCTAGAAGCGTTTTTCGGCCATTCTGAGCTTAATTTGGGATCACAACTTTAAAATGTATTTTCTAGCCTTTAGAAGCGTTTTTCGGCCATTCTGAGCTTAATTTGGGATCACAACTTTAAAATGTATTTTCTAGCCTTTAGAAGCGTTTTTCGGGAATTCTGAGCTTAATTTGGGATCACAATTTTAAAATGCGTTTTCTGGCCTTTAGAAGCGTTTTTCGGCCATTCTGAGCTTAATTTGGGATCACAAATTTAAAATGCGTTTTCTGGCCTTTAGAAGCGTTTTTCGGCCATTCTGAGCTTAATTTGGGATCACAACTTTCAAATGCGTTTTCTGGCCTTTAGAAGCGTTTTTCGGCCATTCTGAGCTTAATTTGGGATCACAACTTTAAAATGTGTTTTCTGGCCTTTAGAAGCGTTTTTCGGCCATTCTGAGCTTAATTTGGGATCACAACTTTAAAATGCGTTTTCTGGCCTTTAGAAGCGTTTTTCGGCCATTCTGAGCTTAATTTGGGATCACAACTTTAAAATGCGTTTTCTGGCCTTTAGAAGCGTTTTTCGGCCATTCTGAGCTTAATTTGGGATCACAACTTTAAAATGCGTTTTCTGGCCTTTAGAAGCGTTTTTCGGCCATTCTGAGCTTAATTTGGGATCACAAATTTAAAATGCGTTTTTTGGCCTTTAGAAGCGTTTTTCGGGAATTCTGAGCTTAATTTGGGATCACAATTTTAAAATGCGTTTTCTGGCCTTTAGAAGCGTTTTTCGGCCATTCTGAGCTTAATTTGGGATCACAACTTTAAAATGCGTTTTCTGGCCTTAAAAAGCGTTTTTCGGCCATCCTGAGCTTAATTTGGGATCACAACTTTAAAATGCATTTTCTAGCCTTTAGAAGCGTTTTTCGGGCATTCTGAGCTTAATTTGGGATCACAACTTTAAAATGCGTTTTCTGGCCTTTAGAAGCGTTTTTCGGGAATTCTGAGCTTAGATTGGGATCACAATTTTAAAATGCGTTTTCTGGCCTTTAGAAGCGTTTTTCGGCCATTCTGAGCTTAATTTGGGATCACAACTTTAAAATGCGTTTTCTGGCCTTTAGAAGCGTTTTTCGGCCATTCTGAGCTTAATTTGGGATCACAACTTTAAAATGCGTTTTCTGGCCTTAAAAAGCGTTTTTCGGCCATCCTGAGCTTAATTTGGGATCACAACTTTAAAATGCATTTTCTGGCCTTTAGAAGCGTTTTTCGGGCATTCTGAGCTTAATTTGGGATCACAACTTTAAAATGCGTTTTCTGGCCTTTAGAAGCGTTTTTCGGCCATTCTGAGCTTAATTTGGGATCACAACTTTAAAATGCGTTTTCTGGCCTTTAGAAGCGTTTTTCGGGAATTCTGAGCTTAATTTAGGATCACAACTTTAAAATGCGTTTTCTGGCCTTTAGAAGCGTTTTTCGGCCATTCTGAGCTTAATTTGGGATCACAACTTTAAAATGCATTTTCTGGCCTTTAGAAGCGTTTTTCGGGCATTCTGAGCTTAATTTGGGATCACAACTTTAAAATGCGTTTTCTGGCCTTTAGAAGCGTTTTTCGGCCATTCTGAGCTTAATTTGGGACCACAACTTTAAAATGCGTTTTCTGGCCTTTAGAAGCGTTTTTCGGCCATTCTGAGCTTAATTTGGGATCACAACTTTAAAATGCGTTTTCTGGCCTTTAGAAGCGTTTTTCGGCCATTCTGAGCTTAATTTGGGATCACAACTTTAAAATGTGTTTTCTGGCCTTTAGAAGCGTTTTTCGGCCATTCTGAGCTTAATTTGGGATCACAACTTTAAAATGCGTTTTCTGGCCTTTAGAAGCGTTTTTCGGCCATTCTGAGCTTAATTGGGGATCACAACTTTAAAATGCGTTTTCTGGCCTTTAGAAGCGTTTTTCGGCCATTCTGAGCTTAATTTGGGATCACAACTTTAAAATGCGTTTTCTGGCCTTTAGAAGCGTTTTTCGGCCATTCTGAGCTTAATTTGGGATCACAAATTTAAAATGCGTTTTTTGGCCTTTAGAAGCGTTTTTCGGGAATTCTGAGCTTAATTTGGGATCACAATTTTAAAATGCGTTTTCTGGCCTTTAGAAGCGTTTTTCGGCCATTCTGAGCTTAATTTGGGACCACAACTTTAAAATGCATTTTCTGGCCTTTAGAAGCGTTTTTCGGCCATTCTGAGCTTAATTTGGGATCACAACTTTAAAATGCGTTTTCTGACGTTTAGAAGCGTTTTTCGGGCATTCTGAGCTTAATTTGGGATCACAACTTTAAAATGCGTTTTCTGGCCTTTAGAAGCGTTTTTCGGGAATTCTGAGCTTAATTTGGGATCACAATTTTAAAATGCATTTTCTGGCCTTTAGAAGCGTTTTTCGGCCATTCTGAGCTTAATTTGGGATCACAACTTTAAAATGCGTTTTCTGGCCTTAAAAAGCGTTTTTCGGCCATCCTGAGCTTAATTTGGGATCACAACTTTAAAATGCATTTTATGGCCTTTAGAAGCGTTTTTCGGCCATTCTGAGCTTAATTTGGGATCACAACTTTAAAATGCATTTTCTGGCCTTTAGAAGCGTTTTTCGGGCATTCTGAGCTTAATTTGGGATCACAACTTTAAAATGCGTTTTCTGGCCTTTAGAAGCGTTTTTCGGGAATTCTGAGCTTAATTTGGGATCACAATTTTAAAATGCGTTTTCTGGCCTTTAGAAGCGTTTTTCGGCCATTCTGAGCTTAATTTGGGACCACAACTTTAAAATGCATTTTCTGGCCTTTAGAAGCGTTTTTCGGCCATTCTGAGCTTAATTTGGGATCACAACTTTAAAATGCGTTTTCTGGCCTTTAGAAGCGTTTTTCGGGAATTCTGAGCTCAATTTGAGATCACTACTTTAAAATGCGTTTTCTGGCCTTTAGAAGCGTTTTTCGGCCATTCTGAGCTTAATTTAGGATCACAACTTTAAAATGCGTTTTCTGGCCTTTAGAAGCGTTTTTCGGCCATTCTGAGCTTAATTTGGGATCACAACTTTAAAATGCGTTTTCTGGCCTTTAGAAGCGTTTTTCGACCATTCTGAGCTTAATTTGGGATCACAAATTTAAAATGCGTTTTCTGGCCTTTAGAAGCGTTTTTCGGCCATTCTGAGCTTAATTTGGGATCACAAATTTAAAATGCGTTTTCTGGCCTTTAGAAGCGTTTTTCGACCATTCTGAGCTTAATTTGGGATCACAACTTTAAAATGCGTTTTCTGGCCTTTAGAAGCGTTTTTCGGGAATTCTGAGCTTAATTTGGGATCACAACTTTAAAATGCGTTTTCTAGCCTTTAGAAGCGTTTTTCGGGAATTCTGAGCTTAATTTGGGATCACAATTTTAAAATGCGTTTTCTGGCCTTTAGAAACGTTTTTCGGCCATTCTGAGCTTAATTTGGGATCACAAATTTAAAATGCGTTTTCTGGCCTTTAGAAGCGTTTTTCGACCATTCTGAGCTTAATTTGGGATCACAAATTTAAAATGCGTTTTCTGGCCTTTAGAAGCGTTTTTCGGCCATTCTGAGCTTAATTTGGGATCACAATTTTAAAATGCGTTTTCTGGCCTTTAGAAGCGTTTTTCGACCATTCTGAGCTTAATTTGGGATCACAACTTTAAAATGCGTTTTCTGGCCTTTAGAAGCGTTTTTCGGGAATTCTGAGCTTAATTTGGGATCACAACTTTAAAATGCGTTTTCTGGCCTTTAGAAGCGTTTTTCGGCCATTCTGAGCTTAATTTGGGATCACAACTTTAAAATGCGTTTTCTGGCCTTTAGAAGCGTTTTTCGGGAATTCTGAGCTTAATTTGGGATCACAATTTTAAAATGCGTTTTCTGGCCTTTAGAAGCGTTTTTCGGCCATTCTGAGCTTAATTTGGGATCACAACTTTAAAATGCGTTTTCTGGCCTTTAGAAGCGTTTTTCGGCCATTCTGAGCTTAATTTGGGATCACAAATTTAAAATGCGTTTTCTGGCCTTTAGAAGCGTTTTTCGGCCATTCTGAGCTTAATTTGGGTTCACAACTTTAAAATGCGTTTCTGGCCTTTAGAAGCGTTTTTCGACCATTCTGAGCTTAATTTGGGATCACAACTTTAAAATGCGTTTTCTGGCCTTTAGAAGCGTTTTTCGGGAATTCTGAGCTTAATTTGGGATCACAACTTTAAAATGCGTTTTCTGGCCTTTTGAAGCGTTTTTCGGCCATTCTGAGCTTAATTTGGGATCACAACTTTAAAATGCGTTTTCTGGCCTTTAAAAGCGTTTTTCGGCCATTCTGAGCTTAATTTGGGATCACAACTTTAAAATGCGTTTTCTGGCCTTTAGAAGCGTTTTTCGGCCATTCTGAGCTTAATTTGGGATCACAACTTTAAAATGCGTTTTCTGGCCTTTAGAAGCGTTTTTCGACCATTCTGAGCTTAATTTGGGATCACAACTTTAAAATGCGTTTTCTGGCCTTTAGAAGCGTTTTTCGGCCATTCTGAGCTTAATTTGGGATCACAACTTTAAAATGCGTTTTCTGGCCTTTAGAAGCGTTTTTCGGGAATTCTGAGCTTAATTTGGGATCACAACTTTAAAATGCGTTTTCTGGCCTTTTGAAGCGTTTTTCGGCCATTCTGAGCTTAATTTGGGATCACAACTTTAAAATGCGTTTTCTGGCCTTTAAAAGCGTTTTTCGGCCATTCTGAGCTTAATTTGGGATCACAACTTTAAAATGCGTTTTCTGGCCTTTAGAAGCGTTTTTCGGCCATTCTGAGTTTAATTTGGGATCACAACTTTAAAATGCGTTTTCTGGCCTTTAGAAGCGTTTTTCGGCCATTCTGAGCTTAATTTGGGATCAAAACTTTAAAATGCGTTTTCTGGCCTTTAGAAGCGTTTTTCGGGAATTCTGAGCTTAATTTGGGATCACAATTTTAAAATGCGTTTTCTGGCCTTCAGAAGCGTTTTTCAGCCATTCTGAGCTCAATTTGGGATCACAACTTTAAAATGCGTTTTCTGGCCTTTAGAAGCGTTTTTCGGGAATTCTGAGCTTAATTTGGGATCACAATTTTAAAATGCGTTTTCTGGCCTTCAGAAGCGTTTTTCGGGAATTCTGAGCTCAATTTGGGATCACAACTTTAAAATGCGTTTTCTGGCCTTTAGAAGCGTTTTTCAGCCATTCTGAGCTTAATTTGGGATCACAACTTTAAAATGCGTTTTCTGGCTTTTAGAAGCGTTTTTCGGCCATTCTGAGCTTAATTTGGGATCACAACTTTAAAATGCGTTTTCTGGCCTTCAGAAGCGTTTTTCGACCATTCTGAGCTTAATTTGGGATCACAACTTTAAAATGCGTTTTCTGGCCTTTAGAAGCGTTTTTCGGCCATTCTGAGCTTAATTTGGGATCACAACTTTAAAATGCGTTTTCTGGCCTTTAGAAGCGTTTTTCGGCCATTCTGAGCTTAATTTGGGATCACAACTTTAAAATGCGATTTCTGGCCTTTAGAAGCGTTTTTCGGGAATTCTGAGCTTAATTTGGGATCACAACTTTAAAATGCGTTTTCTGGCCTTTAGAAGCGTTTTTCGACCATTCTGAGCTTAATTTGGGATCACAACTTTAAAATGCGTTTTCTGGCCTTTAGAAGCGTTTTTCGGCCATTCTGAGCTTAATTTGGGATCACAACTTTAAAATGCGTTTTCTGGCCTTTAGAAGCGTTTTCCGGCCATTCTGAGCTTAATTTGGGATCACAATTTTAAAATGCGATTTCTGGCCTTTAGAAGCGTTTTTCGGGAATTCTGAGCTTAATTTGGGATCACAACTTTAAAATGCGTTTTCTGGCCTTTAGAAGCGTTTTTCGGCCATTCTGAGCTTAATTTGGGATCACAACTTTAAAATGCGTTTTCTGGCCTTCAGAAGCGTTTTTCGGCCATTCTGAGCTTAATTTGGGATCACAACTTTAAAATGCGTTTTCTGGCCTTTAGAAGCGTTTTCGGGCATTCTGAGCTTAGATTGGGATCACAACTTTAAAATGCGTTTTCTGGCCTTAAAAAGCATTTTTCGGCCATCCTGAGCTTAATTTGGGATCACAACTTTAAAATGCATTTTCTGGCCTTAAGAAGCGTTTTTCGGGCATTCTGAGCTTAATTTGGGATCACAACTTTAAAATGCGTTTTCTGGCCTTTAGAAGCGTTTTTCGGGAATTTCGAGCTTAATTTGGGATCACAATTTTAAAATGCGTTTTCTGGCCTTTAGAAGCGTTTTTCGGCCATTCTGAGCTTAATTTGGGATCACAAATTTAAAATGCATTTTCTGGCCTTTAGAAGCGTTTTTCGGGCATTCTGAGCTTAATTTGGGATCACAACTTTAAAATGCGTTTTCTGGCCTTTAGTAGCGTTTTTCGGGAATTCTGAGCTTAATTTGGGATCACAACTTTAAAATGCGTTTTCTGGCCTTTAGAAGCGTTTTTCGGCCATTCTGAGCTTAATTTGGGATCACAAATTTAAAATGCGTTTTCTGGCCTTTAGAAGCGTTTTTCGGCCATTCTGAGCTTAATTTGGGTTCACAACTTTAAAATGCGTTTCTGGCCTTTAGAAGCGTTTTTCGACCATTCTGAGCTTAATTTGGGATCACAACTTTAAAATGCGTTTTCTGGCCTTTAGAAGCGTTTTTCGGGAATTCTGAGCTTAATTTGGGATCACAACTTTAAAATGCGTTTTCTGGCCTTTTGAAGCGTTTTTCGGCCATTCTGAGCTTAATTTGGGATCACAACTTTAAAATGCGTTTTCTGGCCTTTAAAAGCGTTTTTCGGCCATTCTGAGCTTAATTTGGGATCACAACTTTAAAATGCGTTTTCTGGCCTTTAGAAGCGTTTTTCGGCCATTCTGAGCTTAATTTGGGATCACAACTTTAAAATGCGTTTTCTGGCCTTTAGAAGCGTTTTTCGACCATTCTGAGCTTAATTTGGGATCACAACTTTAAAATGCGTTTTCTGGCCTTTAGAAGCGTTTTTCGGCCATTCTGAGCTTAATTTGGGATCACAACTTTAAAATGCGTTTTCTGGCCTTTAGAAGCGTTTTTCGGGAATTCTGAGCTTAATTTGGGATCACAACTTTAAAATGCGTTTTCTGGCCTTTTGAAGCGTTTTTCGGCCATTCTGAGCTTAATTTGGGATCACAACTTTAAAATGCGTTTTCTGGCCTTTAAAAGCGTTTTTCGGCCATTCTGAGCTTAATTTGGGATCACAACTTTAAAATGCGTTTTCTGGCCTTTAGAAGCGTTTTTCGGCCATTCTGAGTTTAATTTGGGATCACAACTTTAAAATGCGTTTTCTGGCCTTTAGAAGCGTTTTTCGGCCATTCTGAGCTTAATTTGGGATCAAAACTTTAAAATGCGTTTTCTGGCCTTTAGAAGCGTTTTTCGGGAATTCTGAGCTTAATTTGGGATCACAATTTTAAAATGCGTTTTCTGGCCTTCAGAAGCGTTTTTCAGCCATTCTGAGCTCAATTTGGGATCACAACTTTAAAATGCGTTTTCTGGCCTTTAGAAGCGTTTTTCGGGAATTCTGAGCTTAATTTGGGATCACAATTTTAAAATGCGTTTTCTGGCCTTCAGAAGCGTTTTTCGGGAATTCTGAGCTCAATTTGGGATCACAACTTTAAAATGCGTTTTCTGGCCTTTAGAAGCGTTTTTCAGCCATTCTGAGCTTAATTTGGGATCACAACTTTAAAATGCGTTTTCTGGCTTTTAGAAGCGTTTTTCGGCCATTCTGAGCTTAATTTGGGATCACAACTTTAAAATGCGTTTTCTGGCCTTCAGAAGCATTTTTCGACCATTCTGAGCTTAATTTGGGATCACAACTTTAAAATGCGTTTTCTGGCCTTTAGAAGCGTTTTTCGGCCATTCTGAGCTTAATTTAGGATCACAACTTTAAAATGCGTTTTCTGGCCTTTAGAAGCGTTTTTCGGCCATTCTGAGCTTAATTTGGGATCACAATTTTAAAATGCGTTTTCTGGCCTTTAGAAGCGTTTTTCGGCCATTCTGAGCTTAATTTGGGATCACAACTTTAAAATGCGTTTTCTGGCCTTAAAAAAGCGTTTTTCGGCCATCCTGAGCTTAATTTGGGATCACAACTTTAAAATGCATTTTCTGGCCTTTAGAAGCGTTTTTCGGGCATTCTGAGCTTAATTTGGGATCACAACTTTAAAATGCGTTTTCTGGCCTTTAGAAGCGTTTTTCGGGAATTCTGAGCTTAATTTGGGATCACAATTTTAAAATGCGTTTTCTGGCCTTTAGAAGCGTTTTTCGGCCATTCTGAGCTTAATTTGGGATCACAACTTTAAAATGCGTTTTCTGGCCTTTAGAAGCGTTTTTCGGCCATTCTGAGCTTAATTTGGGATCACAACTTTAAAATGCGTTTTCTGGCCTTAAAAAGCGTTTTTCGGCCATCCTGAGCTTAATTTGGGATCCCAACTTTAAAATGCGTTTTCTGGCCTTTAGAAGCGTTTTTCGGCCATTCTGAGCTTAATTTGGGATCACAACTTTAAAATGCGTTTTCTGGCCTTTAGAAGCGTTTTTCGGGAATTCTGAGCTTAATTTGGGATCACAATTTTAAAATGCGTTTTCTGGCCTTTAGAAGCGTTTTTCGGCCATTCTGAGCTTAATTTGGGATCACAACTTTAAAATGCGTTTTCTGGCCTTAAAAAGCGTTTTTCGGCCATCCTGAGCTTAATTTGGGATCCCAACTTTAAAATGCGTTTTCTGGCCTTTAGAAGCGTTTTTCGGCCATTCTGAGCTTAATTTAGGATCACAACTTTAAAATGCATTTTCTGGCCTTTAGAAGCGTTTTTCGGCCATTCTGAGCTTAATTTGGGATCACAACTTTAAAATGCGTTTTCTGGCCTTTAGAAGCGTTTTTCGGGAATTCTGAGCTCAATTTGAGATCACTACTTTAAAATGCGTTTTCTGGCCTTTAGAAGCGTTTTTCGGCCATTCTGAGCTTAATTTAGGATCACAACTTTAAAATGCGTTTTCTGGCCTTTAGAAGCGTTTTTCGGCCATTCTGAGCTTAATTTGGGATCACAATTTTAAAATGCGTTTTCTGGCCTTTAGAAGCGTTTTTCGACCATTCTGAGCTTAATTTGGGATCACAACTTTAAAATGCGTTTTCTGGCCTTTAGAAGCGTTTTTCGGGAATTCTGAGCTTAATTTGGGATCACAACTTTAAAATGCGTTTTCTAGCCTTTAGAAGCGTTTTTCGGGAATTCTGAGCTTAATTTGGGATCACAATTTTAAAATGCGTTTTCTGGCCTTTAGAAGCGTTTTTCGGCCATTCTGAGCTTAATTTGGGATCACAAATTTAAAATGCGTTTTCTGGCCTTTAGAAGCGTTTTTCGACCATTCTGAGCTTAATTTGGGATCACAAATTTAAAATGCGTTTTCTGGCCTTTAGAAGCGTTTTTCGGCCATTCTGAGCTTAATTTGGGATCACAATTTTAAAATGCGTTTTCTGGCCTTTAGAAGCGTTTTTCGACCATTCTGAGCTTAATTTGGGATCACAACTTTAAAATGCGTTTTCTGGCCTTTAGAAGCGTTTTTCGGGAATTCTGAGCTTAATTTGGGATCACAACTTTAAAATGCGTTTTCTGGCCTTTAGAAGCGTTTTTCGACCATTCTGAGCTTAATTTGGGATCACAACTTTAAAATGCGTTTTCTGGCCTTTAGAAGCGTTTTTCGGCCATTCTGAGCTTAATTTGGGATCACAACTTTAAAATGCGATTTCTGGCCTTTAGAAGCGTTTTTCGGGAATTCTGAGCTTAATTTGGGATCACAACTTTAAAATGCGTTTTCTGGCCTTTAGAAGCGTTTTTCGGCCATTCTGAGCTTAATTTGGGATCACAACTTTAAAATGCGTTTTCTGGCCTTTAGAAGCGTTTTTCGGCCATTCTGAGCTTAATTTGGGATCACAACTTTAAAATGCGATTTCTGGCCTTTAGAAGCGTTTTTCGGGAATTCTGAGCTTAATTTGGGATCACAACTTTAAAATGCGTTTTCTGGCCTTTAGAAGCGTTTTTCGACCATTCTGAGCTTAATTTGGGATCACAAATTTAAAATGCGTTTTCTGGCCTTTAGAAGCGTTTTTCAACCATTCTGAGCTTAATTTGGGATCACAACTTTAAAATGCGTTTTCTAGCCTTTAGAAGCGTTTTTCGGGAATTCTGAGCTTAATTTGGGATCACAATTTTAAAATGCGTTTTCTGGCCTTTAGAAGCGTTTTTCGGCCATTCTGAGCTTAATTTGGGATCACAATTTTAAAATGCGTTTTCTGGCCTTTAGAAGCGTTTTTCGGCCATTCTGAGCTTAATTTGGGATCACAACTTTAAAATGCGATTTCTGGCCTTTAGAAGCGTTTTTCGGCCATTCTGAGCTTAATTTGGGATCACAACTTTAAAATGCGTTTTCTGGCCTTTAGAAGCGTTTTTCGGCCATTCTGAGCTTAATTTGGGATCACAACTTTAAAATGCGTTTTCTGGCCTTTAGAAGCGTTTTTCGACCATTCTGAGCTTAATTTGGGATCACAACTTTAAAATGCGTTTTCTAGCCTTTAGAAGCGTTTTTCGGGAATTCTGAGCTTAATTTGGGATCACAATTTTAAAATGCGTTTTCTGGCCTTTAGAAGCGTTTTTCGGCCATTCTGAGCTTAATTTGGGATCACAATTTTAAAATGCGTTTTCTGGCCTTTAGAAGCGTTTTTCGGCCATTCTGAGCTTAATTTGGGATCACAACTTTAAAATGCGTTTTCTGGCCTTTAGAAGCGTTTTTCGGCCATTCTGAGCTTAATTTGGGATCACAACTTAAAAATGCGATTTCTGGCCTTTAGAAGCGTTTTTCGGGAATTCTGAGCTTAATTTGGGATCACAACTTTAAAATGCGTTTTCTGGCCTTTAGAAGCGTTTTTCGACCATTCTGAGCTTAATTTGGGATCACAACTTTAAAATGCGTTTTCTGGCCTTTAGAAGCGTTTTTCGGCCATTCTGAGCTTAATTTGGGATCACAACTTTAAAATGCGTTTTCTGGCCTTTAGAAGCGTTTTTCGGCCATTCTGAGCTTAATTTGGGATCACAACTTTAAAATGCGTTTTCTGGCCTTTAGAAGCGTTTTTCGGGAATTCTGAGCTTATTTTGGGATCACAACTTTAAAATGCGTTTTCTGGCCTTTAGAAGCGTTTTTCGGTCATTCTGAGCTTAATTTGGGATCACAACTTTAAAATGCGTTTTCTGGCCTTTAGAAGCGTTTTTCGGGAATTCTGAGCTTAATTTGGGATCACAATTTTAAAATGCGTTTTCTGGCCTTTAGAAGCGTTTTTCGGCCATTCTGAGCTTAATTTGGGATCACAACTTTAAAATGCGTTTTCTGGCCTTTAGAAGCGTTTTTCGGCCATTCTGAGCTTAATTTGGGATCACAACTTTAAAATGCGATTTCTGGCCTTTAGAAGCGTTTTTCGGGAATTCTGAGCTTAATTTGGGATCACAACTTTAAAATGCGTTTTCTGGCCTTTAGAAGCGTTTTTCGGCCATTCTGAGCTTAATTTGGGATCACAACTTTAAAATGCGTTTTCTGGCCTTTAGAAGCGTTTTTCGACCATTCTGAGCTTAATTTGGGATCACAACTTTAAAATGCGTTTTCTGGCCTTAAAAAGCATTTTTCGGCCATCCTGAGCTTAATTTGGGATCACAACTTTAAAATGCATTTTCTGGCCTTTAGAAGCGTTTTTCGGGCATTCTGAGCTTAATTTGGGATCACAACTTTAAAATGCGTTTTCTGGCCTTTAGAAGCGTTTTTCGGGAATTCTGAGCTTAATTTGGGATCACAATTTTAAAATGCGTTTTCTGGCCTTTAGAAGCGTTTTTCGGCCATTCTGAGCTTAATTTGGGATCACAACTTTAAAATGCATTTTCTGGCCTTTAGAAGCGTTTTTCGGGCATTCTGAGCTTAATTTGGGATCACAACTTTAAAATGCGTTTTCTGGCCTTTAGAAGCGTTTTTCGGGAATTCTGAGCTTAATTTGGGATCACAACTTTAAAATGCGTTTTCTGGCCTTTAGAAGCGTTTTTCGGCCATTCTGAGCTGAATTTGGGATCACAAATTTAAAATGCGTTTTCTGGCCTTTAGAAGCGTTTTTCGGCCATTCTGAGCTTAATTTGGGATCACAACTTTAAAATGCGTTTTCTGGCCTTTAGAAGCGTTTTTCGGCCATTCTGAGCTTAATTTGGGATCACAACTTTAAAATGCGTTTTCTTGCCTTTAGAAGCGTTTTTCGGGAATTCCTAGCTTAATTTGGGATCACAATTTTAAAATGCGTTTTCTGGCCTTCAGAAGCGTTTTTCAGCCATTCTGAGCTCAATTTGGGATCACTACTTTAAAATGCGTTTTCTGGCCTTTAGAAGCGTTTTTCGGGAATTCTGAGCTTAATTTGGGATCACAATTTTAAAATGCGTTTTCTGGCCTTCAGAAGCGTTTTTCGGGAATTCTGAGCTCAATTTGGGATCACAACTTTAAAATGCGTTTTCTGGCCTTTAGAAGCGTTTTTCGGCCATTCTGAGCTTAATTTGGGATCACAACTTTAAAATGCGTTTTCTGGCCTTTAGAAGCGTTTTTCGGGAATTCTGAGCAATTTGGGATCACAATTTTAAAATGCGTTTTCTGGCCTTCAGAAGCGTTTTTCGGGAATTCTGAGCTTAATTTGGGATCACAACTTTAAAATGCGTTTTCTGGCCTTTTGAAGCGTTTTTCGGCCATTCTGAGCTTAATTTGGGATCACAACTTTAAAATGCGTTTTCTGGCCTTTAAAAGCGTTTTTCGGCCATTCTGAGCTTAATTTGGGATCACAACTTTAAAATGCGTTTTCTGGCCTTTAGAAGCGTTTTTCGGCCATTCTGAGCTTAATTGGGGATCACAACTTTAAAATGCGTTTTCTGGCCTTTAGAAGCGTTTTTCGGCCATTCTGAGCTTAATTTGGGATCACAACTTTAAAATGCGTTTTCTGGCCTTTAGAAGCGTTTTTCAGCCATTCTGAGCTTAACTTGGGATCACAACTTTAAAATGCGTTTTCTGGCCTTTAGAAGCGTTTTTCGGCCATTCTGAGCTTAATTTGGGATCACAACTTTAAAATGCGTTTTCTGGCCTTTAGAAGCGTTTTTCGGGAATTCTGAGCTTAATTTGGGATCACAACTTTAAAATGCGTTTTCTGGCCTTTAGAAGCGTTTTTCGGCCATTCTGAGCTTAATTTGGGATCACAACTTTAAAATGCGTTTTCTGGCCTTTAGAAGCGTTTTTCGGGAATTCTGAGCTTAATTTGGGATCACAACTTTAAAATGCGTTTTCTGGCCTTTAGAAGCGTTTTTCGACCATTCTGAGCTTAATTTGGGATCACAACTTTAAAATGCGTTTTCTGGCCTTTAGAAGCGTTTTTCAGCCATTCTGAGCTTAATTTGGGATCACAACTTTAAAATGCGTTTTCTGGCCTTTAGAAGCGTTTTTCGGCCATTCTGAGCTTAATTTGGGATCACAACTTTAAAATGCGTTTTCTGGCCTTTAGAAGCGTTTTTCGGGAATTCTGAGCTTAATTTGGGATCACAACTTTAAAATGCGTTTTCTGGCCTTTAGAAGCGTTTTTCGGCCATTCTGAGCTTAATTTGGGATCACAACTTTAAAATGCGTTTTCTGGCCTTTAGAAGCGTTTTTCGGGAATTCTGAGCAATTTGGGATCACAATTTTAAAATGCGTTTTCTGGCCTTTAGAAGCGTTTTTCGGCCATTCTGAGCTTAATTTGGGATCACAACTTTAAAATGCGTTTTCTGGCCTTTAGAAGCGTTTTTCGGCCATTCTGAGCTTAATTTGGGATCACAACTTTAAAATGCGATTTCTGGCCTTTAGAAGCGTTTTTCGGGAATTCTGAGCTTAATTTGGGATCACAACTTTAAAATGCGTTTTCTGGCCTTTAGAAGCGTTTTTCGGCCATTCTGAGCTTAATTTGGGATCACAACTTTAAAATGCGTTTTCTGGCCTTTAGAAGCGTTTTTCGGCCATTCTGAGCTTAATTTGGGATCACAACTTTAAAATGCGTTTTCTGGCCTTTAGAAGCGTTTTTCGGCCATTCTGAGCTTAATTTGGGATCACAACTTTAAAATGCATTTTCTGGCCTTTAGAAGCGTTTTTCGGGCATTCTGAGCTTAATTTGGGATCACAACTTTAAAATGCGTTTTCTGGCCTTTAGAAGCGTTTTTCGGGAATTCTGAGCTTAATTTGGGATCACAATTTTAAAATGCGTTTTCTGGCCTTTAGAAGCGTTTTTCGGCCATTCTGAGCTTAATTTGGGATCACAACTTTAAAATGCATTTTCTGGCCTTTAGAAGCGTTTTTCGGGCATTCTGAGCTTAATTTGGGATCACAACTTTAAAATGCGTTTTCTGGCCTTTAGAAGCGTTTTTCGGCCATTCTGAGCTTAATTTGGGATCACAACTTTAAGATGCGTTTTCTGGCCTTTAGAAGCGTTTTTCGGCCATTCTGAGCTTAATTTGGGATCACAAATTTAAAATGCGTTTTCTGGCCTTTAGAAGCGTTTTTCGGCCATTCTGAGCTTAATTTGGGATCACAACTTTAAAATGCGTTTCTGGCCTTTAGAAGCGTTTTTCGACCATTCTGAGCTTAATTTGGGATCACAACTTTAAAATGCGTTTTCTGGCCTTTAGAAGCGTTTTTCGGGAATTCTGAGCTTAATTTGGGATCACAACTTTAAAATGCGTTTTCTGGCCTTTAGAAGCGTTTTTCGGCCATTCTGAGCTTAATTTGGGATCACAACTTTAAAATGCGTTTTCTGGCCTTTAGAAGCGTTTTTCGGCCATTCTGAGCTTAATTTGGGATCACAACTTTAAAATGCGTTTTCTGGCCTTTAGAAGCGTTTTTCGGCCATTCTGAGCTTAATTTGGGATCACAACTTTAAAATGCGTTTTCTGGCCTTAAAAAGCATTTTTCGGCCATCCTGAGCTTAATTTGGGATCACAACTTCAAAATGCGTTTTCTGGCCTTTAGAAGCGTTTTTCGGGCATTCTGAGCTTAATTTGGGATCACAACTTTAAAATGCGTTTTCTGGCCTTTAGAAGCGTTTTTCGGCCATTCTGAGCTTAATTTGGGATCACAACTTTAAAATGCATTTTCTGGCCTTTAGAAGCGTTTTTCGGGCATTCTGAGCTTAATTTGGGATCACAACTTTAAAATGCGTTTTCTGGCCTTTAGAAGCGTTTTTCGGGAATTCTGAGCTTAATTTGGGATCACAACTTTAAAATGCGTTTTCTGGCCTTTAGAAGCGTTTTTCGGCCATTCTGAGCTTAATTTGGGATCACAACTTTAAAATGCGTTTTCTGGCCTTTAGAAGCGTTTTTCAGCCATTCTGAGCTTAACTTGGGATCACAACTTTAAAATGCGTTTTCTGGCCTTTAGAAGCGTTTTTCGGCCATTCTGAGCTTAATTTGGGATCACAACTTTAAAATGCGTTTTCTGGCCTTTAGAAGCGTTTTTCGGGAATTCTGAGCTTAATTTGGGATCACAACTTTAAAATGCGTTTTCTGGCCTTTAGAAGCGTTTTTCGGCCATTCTGAGCTTAATTTGGGATCACAACTTTAAAATGCGTTTTCTGGCCTTTAGAAGCGTTTTTCGGGAATTCTGAGCTTAATTTGGGATCACAACTTTAAAATGCGTTTTCTGGCCTTTAGAAGCGTTTTTCGACCATTCTGAGCTTAATTTGGGATCACAACTTTAAAATGCGTTTTCTGGCCTTTAGAAGCGTTTTTCAGCCATTCTGAGCTTAATTTGGGATCACAACTTTAAAATGCGTTTTCTGGCCTTTAGAAGCGTTTTTCGGCCATTCTGAGCTTAATTTGGGATCACAACTTTAAAATGCGTTTTCTGGCCTTTAGAAGCGTTTTTCGGGAATTCTGAGCTTAATTTGGGATCACAACTTTAAAATGCGTTTTCTGGCCTTTAGAAGCGTTTTTCGGCCATTCTGAGCTTAATTTGGGATCACAACTTTAAAATGCGTTTTCTGGCCTTTAGAAGCGTTTTTCGGGAATTCTGAGCAATTTGGGATCACAATTTTAAAATGCGTTTTCTGGCCTTTAGAAGCGTTTTTCGGCCATTCTGAGCTTAATTTGGGATCACAACTTTAAAATGCGTTTTCTGGCCTTTAGAAGCGTTTTTCGGCCATTCTGAGCTTAATTTGGGATCACAACTTTAAAATGCGATTTCTGGCCTTTAGAAGCGTTTTTCGGGAATTCTGAGCTTAATTTGGGATCACAACTTTAAAATGCGTTTTCTGGCCTTTAGAAGCGTTTTTCGGCCATTCTGAGCTTAATTTGGGATCACAACTTTAAAATGCGTTTTCTGGCCTTTAGAAGCGTTTTTCGGCCATTCTGAGCTTAATTTGGGATCACAACTTTAAAATGCGTTTTCTGGCCTTTAGAAGCGTTTTTCGGCCATTCTGAGCTTAATTTGGGATCACAACTTTAAAATGCATTTTCTGGCCTTTAGAAGCGTTTTTCGGGCATTCTGAGCTTAATTTGGGATCACAACTTTAAAATGCGTTTTCTGGCCTTTAGAAGCGTTTTTCGGGAATTCTGAGCTTAATTTGGGATCACAATTTTAAAATGCGTTTTCTGGCCTTTAGAAGCGTTTTTCGGCCATTCTGAGCTTAATTTGGGATCACAACTTTAAAATGCATTTTCTGGCCTTTAGAAGCGTTTTTCGGGCATTCTGAGCTTAATTTGGGATCACAACTTTAAAATGCGTTTTCTGGCCTTTAGAAGCGTTTTTCGGCCATTCTGAGCTTAATTTGGGATCACAACTTTAAGATGCGTTTTCTGGCCTTTAGAAGCGTTTTTCGGCCATTCTGAGCTTAATTTGGGATCACAAATTTAAAATGCGTTTTCTGGCCTTTAGAAGCGTTTTTCGGCCATTCTGAGCTTAATTTGGGATCACAACTTTAAAATGCGTTTCTGGCCTTTAGAAGCGTTTTTCGACCATTCTGAGCTTAATTTGGGATCACAACTTTAAAATGCGTTTTCTGGCCTTTAGAAGCGTTTTTCGGGAATTCTGAGCTTAATTTGGGATCACAACTTTAAAATGCGTTTTCTGGCCTTTAGAAGCGTTTTTCGGCCATTCTGAGCTTAATTTGGGATCACAACTTTAAAATGCGTTTTCTGGCCTTTAAAAGCGTTTTTCGGCCATTCTGAGCTTAATTTGGGATCACAACTTTAAAATGCGTTTTCTGGCCTTTAGAAGCGTTTTTCGGGAATTCTGAGCTTATTTTGGGATCACAACTTTAAAATGCGTTTTCTGGCCTTTAGAAGCGTTTTTCGGTCATTCTGAGCTTAATTTGGGATCACAACTTTAAAATGCGTTTTCTGGCCTTTAGAAGCGTTTTTCGACCATTCTGAGCTTAATTTGGGATCACAACTTTAAAATGCGTTTTCTGGCCTTTAGAAGCGTTTTTCGGCCATTCTGAGCTTAATTTGGGATCACAACTTTAAAATGCGATTTCTGGCCTTTAGAAGCGTTTTTCGGGAATTCTGAGCTTAATTTGGGATCACAACTTTAAAATGCGTTTTCTGGCCTTTAGAAGCGTTTTTCGACCATTCTGAGCTTAATTTGGGATCACAACTTTAAAATGCGTTTTCTGGCCTTTAGAAGCGTTTTTCGGCCATTCTGAGCTTAATTTGGGATCACAACTTTAAAATGCGTTTTCTGGCCTTTAGAAGCGTTTTTCGGCCATTCTGAGCTTAATTTGGGATCACAACTTTAAAATGCGTTTTCTGGCCTTTAGAAGCGTTTTTCGGGAATTCTGAGCTTATTTTGGGATCACAACTTTAAAATGCGTTTTCTGGCCTTTAGAAGCGTTTTTCGGTCATTCTGAGCTTAATTTGGGATCACAACTTTAAAATGCGTTTTCTGGCCTTTAGAAGCGTTTTTCGGGAATTCTGAGCTTAATTTGGGATCACAATTTTAAAATGCGTTTTCTGGCCTTTAGAAGCGTTTTTCGGCCATTCTGAGCTTAATTTGGGATCACAACTTTAAAATGCGTTTTCTGGCCTTTAGAAGCGTTTTTCGGCCATTCTGAGCTTAATTTGGGATCACAACTTTAAAATGCGATTTCTGGCCTTTAGAAGCGTTTTTCGGGAATTCTGAGCTTAATTTGGGATCACAACTTTAAAATGCGTTTTCTGGCCTTTAGAAGCGTTTTTCGGCCATTCTGAGCTTAATTTGGGATCACAACTTTAAAATGCGTTTTCTGGCCTTTAGAAGCGTTTTTCGACCATTCTGAGCTTAATTTGGGATCACAACTTTAAAATGCGTTTTCTGGCCTTAAAAAGCATTTTTCGGCCATCCTGAGCTTAATTTGGGATCACAACTTTAAAATGCATTTTCTGGCCTTTAGAAGCGTTTTTCGGGCATTCTGAGCTTAATTTGGGATCACAACTTTAAAATGCGTTTTCTGGCCTTTAGAAGCGTTTTTCGGGAATTCTGAGCTTAATTTGGGATCACAATTTTAAAATGCGTTTTCTGGCCTTTAGAAGCGTTTTTCGGCCATTCTGAGCTTAATTTGGGATCACAACTTTAAAATGCATTTTCTGGCCTTTAGAAGCGTTTTTCGGGCATTCTGAGCTTAATTTGGGATCACAACTTTAAAATGCGTTTTCTGGCCTTTAGAAGCGTTTTTCGGGAATTCTGAGCTTAATTTGGGATTACAACTTTAAAATGCGTTTTCTGGCCTTTAGAAGCGTTTTTCGGCCATTCTGAGCTGAATTTGGGATCACAAATTTAAAATGCGTTTTCTGGCCTTTAGAAGCGTTTTTCGGCCATTCTGAGCTTAATTTGGGATCACAACTTTAAAATGCGTTTCTGGCCTTTAGAAGCGTTTTTCGACCATTCTGAGCTTAATTTGGGATCACAACTTTAAAATGCGTTTTCTGGCCTTTAGAAGCGTTTTTCGGGAATTCTGAGCTTAATTTGGGATCACAACTTTAAAATGCGTTTTCTGGCCTTTTGAAGCGTTTTTCGGCCATTCTGAGCTTAATTTGGGATCACAACTTTAAAATGCGTTTTCTGGCCTTTAAAAGCGTTTTTCGGCCATTCTGAGCTTAATTTGGGATCACAACTTTAAAATGCGTTTTCTGGCCTTTAGAAGCGTTTTTCGGCCATTCTGAGCTTAATTGGGGATCACAACTTTAAAATGCGTTTTCTGGCCTTTAGAAGCGTTTTTCGGCCATTCTGAGCTTAATTTGGGATCACAACTTTAAAATGCGTTTTCTTGCCTTTAGAAGCGTTTTTCGGGAATTCTGAGCTTAATTTGGGATCACAATTTTAAAATGCGTTTTCTGGCCTTCAGAAGCGTTTTTCAGCCATTCTGAGCTCAATTTGGGATCACTACTTTAAAATGCGTTTTCTGGCCTTTAGAAGCGTTTTTCGGGAATTCTGAGCTTAATTTGGGATCACAATTTTAAAATGCGTTTTCTGGCCTTCAGAAGCGTTTTTCGGGAATTCTGAGCTCAATTTGGGATCACAACTTTAAAATGCGTTTTCTGGCCTTTAGAAGCGTTTTTCGGCCATTCTGAGCTTAATTTGGGATCACAACTTTAAAATGCGTTTTCTGGCCTTTAGAAGCGTTTTTCGGGAATTCTGAGCAATTTGGGATCACAATTTTAAAATGCGTTTTCTGGCCTTCAGAAGCGTTTTTCGGGAATTCTGAGCTTAATTTGGGATCACAACTTTAAAATGCGTTTTCTGGCCTTTTGAAGCGTTTTTCGGCCATTCTGAGCTTAATTTGGGATCACAACTTTAAAATGCGTTTTCTGGCCTTTAAAAGCGTTTTTCGGCCATTCTGAGCTTAATTTGGGATCACAACTTTAAAATGCGTTTTCTGGCCTTTAGAAGCGTTTTTCGGCCATTCTGAGCTTAATTGGGGATCACAACTTTAAAATGCGTTTTCTGGCCTTTAGAAGCGTTTTTCGGCCATTCTGAGCTTAATTTGGGATCACAACTTTAAAATGCGTTTTCTGGCCTTTAGAAGCGTTTTTCAGCCATTCTGAGCTTAACTTGGGATCACAACTTTAAAATGCGTTTTCTGGCCTTTAGAAGCGTTTTTCGGCCATTCTGAGCTTAATTTGGGATCACAACTTTAAAATGCGTTTTCTGGCCTTTAGAAGCGTTTTTCGGGAATTCTGAGCTTAATTTGGGATCACAACTTTAAAATGCGTTTTCTGGCCTTTAGAAGCGTTTTTCGGCCATTCTGAGCTTAATTTGGGATCACAACTTTAAAATGCGTTTTCTGGCCTTTAGAAGCGTTTTTCGGGAATTCTGAGCTTAATTTGGGATCACAACTTTAAAATGCGTTTTCTGGCCTTTAGAAGCGTTTTTCGACCATTCTGAGCTTAATTTGGGATCACAACTTTAAAATGCGTTTTCTGGCCTTTAGAAGCGTTTTTCAGCCATTCTGAGCTTAATTTGGGATCACAACTTTAAAATGCGTTTTCTGGCCTTTAGAAGCGTTTTTCGGCCATTCTGAGCTTAATTTGGGATCACAACTTTAAAATGCGTTTTCTGACCTTTAGAAGCGTTTTTCGGGAATTCTGAGCTTAATTTGGGATCACAACTTTAAAATGCGTTTTCTGGCCTTTAGAAGCGTTTTTCGGCCATTCTGAGCTTAATTTGGGATCACAACTTTAAAATGCGTTTTCTGGCCTTTAGAAGCGTTTTTCGGGAATTCTGAGCAATTTGGGATCACAATTTTAAAATGCGTTTTCTGGCCTTTAGAAGCGTTTTTCGGCCATTCTGAGCTTAATTTGGGATCACAACTTTAAAATGCGTTTTCTGGCCTTTAGAAGCGTTTTTCGGCCATTCTGAGCTTAATTTGGGATCACAACTTTAAAATGCGATTTCTGGCCTTTAGAAGCGTTTTTCGGGAATTCTGAGCTTAATTTGGGATCACAACTTTAAAATGCGTTTTCTGGCCTTTAGAAGCGTTTTTCGGCCATTCTGAGCTTAATTTGGGATCACAACTTTAAAATGCGTTTTCTGGCCTTTAGAAGCGTTTTTCGGCCATTCTGAGCTTAATTTGGGATCACAACTTTAAAATGCGTTTTCTGGCCTTTAGAAGCGTTTTTCGGCCATTCTGAGCTTAATTTGGGATCACAACTTTAAAATGCATTTTCTGGCCTTTAGAAGCGTTTTTCGGCCATTCTGAGCTTAATTTGGGATCACAACTTTAAAATGCGTTTTCTGGCCTTAAAAAGCGTTTTTCGGCCATCCTGAGCTTAATTTGGGATCACAACTTTAAAATGCATTTTCTGGCCTTTAGAAGCGTTTTTCGGGCATTCTGAGCTTAATTTGGGATCACAACTTTAAAATGCGTTTTCTGGCCTTTAGAAGCGTTTTTCGGGCATTCTGAGCTTAATTTGGGATCACAACTTTAAAATGCGTTTTCTGGCCTTTAGAAGCGTTTTTCGGCCATTCTGAGCTTAATTTGGGATCACAACTTTAAAATGCATTTTCTGGCCTTTAGAAGCGTTTTTCGGGCATTCTGAGCTTAATTTGGGATCACAACTTTAAAATGCGTTTTCTGGCCTTTAGAAGCGTTTTTCGGGAATTCTGAGCTTAATTTGGGATCACAACTTTAAAATGCGTTTTCTGGCCTTTAGAAGCGTTTTTCGGCCATTCTGAGCTTAATTTGGGATCACAAATTTAAAATGCGTTTTCTGGCCTTTAGAAGCGTTTTTCGGCCATTCTGAGCTTAATTTGGGATCACAACTTTAAAATGCGTTTCTGGCCTTTAGAAGCGTTTTTCGACCATTCTGAGCTTAATTTGGGATCACAACTTTAAAATGCGTTTTCTGGCCTTTAGAAGCGTTTTTCGGGAATTCTGAGCTTAATTTGGGATCACAACTTTAAAATGCGTTTTCTGGCCTTTAGAAGCGTTTTTCGGCCATTCTGAGCTTAATTTGGGATCACAACTTTAAAATGCGTTTTCTGGCCTTTAAAAGCGTTTTTCGGCCATTCTGAGCTTAATTTGGGATCACAACTTTAAAATGCGTTTTCTGGCCTTTAGAAGCGTTTTTCGGCCATTCTGAGCTTAATTTGGGATCACAACTTTAAAATGCGTTTTCTGGCCTTTAGAAGCGTTTTTCGACCATTCTGAGCTTAATTTGGGATCACAACTTTAAAATGCGTTTTCTGGCCTTTAGAAGCGTTTTTCGGCCATTCTGAGCTTAATTTAGGATCACAACTTTAAAATGCGTTTTCTGGCCTTTAGAAGCGTTTTTCGGCCATTCTGAGCTTAATTTGGGATCACAATTTTAAAATGCGTTTTCTGGCCTTTAGAAGCGTTTTTCGGCCATTCTGAGCTTAATTTGGGATCACAACTTTAAAATGCGTTTTCTGGCCTTAAAAAGCGTTTTTCGGCCATCCTGAGCTTAATTTGGGATCACAACTTTAAAATGCATTTTCTGGCCTTTAGAAGCGTTTTTCGGGCATTCTGAGCTTAATTTGGGATCACAACTTTAAAATGCGTTTTCTGGCCTTTAGAAGCGTTTTTCGGGAATTCTGAGCTTAGATTGGGATCACAATTTTAAAATGCGTTTTCTGGCCTTTAGAAGCGTTTTTCGGCCATTCTGAGCTTAATTTGGGATCACAACTTTAAAATGCGTTTTCTGGCCTTTAGAAGCGTTTTTCGGCCATTCTGAGCTTAATTTGGGATCACAACTTTAAAATGCGTTTTCTGGCCTTAAAAAGCGTTTTTCGGCCATCCTGAGCTTAATTTGGGATCACAACTTTAAAATGCGTTTTCTGGCCTTTAGAAGCGTTTTTCGGGAATTCTGAGCTTAATTTGGGATCACAACTTTAAAATGCGTTTTCTGGCCTTTAGAAGCGTTTTTCGGGAATTCTGAGCTTAATTTGGGATCACAACTTTAAAATGCGTTTTCTGGCCTTTAGTAGCGTTTTTCGGCCATTCTGAGCTTAATTTGGGATCACAACTTTAAAATGCGTTTTCTGGCCTTAAAAAGCGTTTTTCGGCCATCCTGAGCTTAATTTGGGATCACAACTTTAAAATGCATTTTCTGGCCTTTAGAAGCGTTTTTCGGGCATTCTGAGCTTAATTTGGGATCACAATTTTAAAATGCGTTTTCTGGCCTTTAGAAGCGTTTTTCGGGAATTCTGAGCTTAATTTGGGATCACAATTTTAAAATGCGTTTTCTGGCCTTTAGAAGCGTTTTTCGGCCATTCTGAGCTTAATTTGGGACCACAACTTTAAAATGCATTTTCTGGCCTTTAGAAACGTTTTTCGGCCATTCTGAGCTTAATTTGGGATCACAACTTTAAAATGCGTTTTCTGGCCTTTAGAAGCGTTTTTCGGGAATTCTGAGCTCAATTTGAGATCACTACTTTAAAATGCGTTTTCTGGCCTTTAGAAGCGTTTTTCGGCCATTCTGAGCTTAATTTGGGATCACAAATTTAAAATGCGTTTTCTGGCCTTTAGAAGCGTTTTTCGGCCATTCTGAGCTTAATTTGGGATCACAACTTTAAAATGCGTTTTCTGGCCTTTAGAAGCGTTTTTCGGGAATTCTGAGCTTAATTTGGGATCACAATTTTAAAATGCGTTTTCTGGCCTTTAGAAGCGTTTTTCGGCCATTCTGAGCTTAATTTGGGATCACAACTTTAAAATGCGTTTTCTGGCCTTAAAAAGCGTTTTTCGGCCATCCTGAGCTTAATTTGGGATCACAATTTTAAAATGCGTTTTCTGGCCTTTAGAAGCGTTTTTCGGCCATTCTGAGCTTAATTTGGGACCACAACTTTAAAATGCATTTTCTGGCCTTTAGAAGCGTTTTTCGGCCATTCTGAGCTTAATTTGGGATCACAACTTTAAAATGCGTTTTCTGGCCTTTAGAAGCGTTTTTCGGGAATTCTGTGCTCAATTTGAGATCACTACTTTAAAATGCGTTTTCTGGCCTTTAGAAGCGTTTTTCGGCCATTCTGAGCTTAATTTAGGATCACAACTTTAAAATGCGTTTTCTGGCCTTTAGAAGCGTTTTTCGACCATTCTGAGCTTAATTTGGGATCACAAATTTAAAATGCGTTTTCTGGCCTTTAGAAGCGTTTTTCGGCCATTCTGAGCTTAATTTGGGATCACAAATTTAAAATGCGTTTTCTGGCCTTAAAAAGCGTGTTTCGGCCATCCTGAGCTTAATTTGGGATCACAACTTTAAAATGCGTTTTCTGGCCTTTAGAAGCGTTTTTCGGCCATTCTGAGCTTAATTTGGGATCACAACTTTAAAATGCGTTTTCTGGCCTTTAGAAGCGTTTTTCGGGAATTCTGAGCTTAATTTGGGATCACAATTTTAAAATGCGTTTTCTGGCCTTTAGAAGCGTTTTTCGGCCATTCTGAGCTTAATTTGGGATCACAACTTTAAAATGCGTTTTCTGGCCTTTAGAAGCGTTTTTCGGCCATTCTGAGCTTAATTTGGGATCACAAATTTAAAATGCGTTTTCTGGCCTTTAGAAGCGTTTTTCGGCCATTCTGAACTTAATTTGGGATCACAACTTTAAAATGCGTTTTCTGGCCTTTAGAAGCGTTTTTCGGGAATTCTGAGCTTAATTTGGGTTCACAATTTTAAAATGCGTTTTCTGGCCTTTAGAAGCGTTTTTCGGCCATTCTGAGCTTAATTTGGGATCACAAATTTAAAATGCGTTTTCTGGCCTTTAGAAGCGTTTTTCGGCCATTCTGAGCTTAATTTGGGATCACAAATTTAAAATGCGTTTTCTGGCCTTAAAAAGCGTTTTTCGGCCATCCTGAGCTTAATTTGGGATCACAACTTTAAAATGCGTTTTCTGGCCTTTAGAAGCGTTTTTCGGCCATTCTGAGCTTAATTTGGGATCACAACTTTAAAATGCGTTTTCTGGCCTTTAGAAGCGTTTTTCGGGAATTCTGAGCTTAATTTGGGATCACAATTTTAAAATGCGTTTTCTGGCCTTTAGAAGCGTTTTTCGGCCATTCTGAGCTTAATTTGGAATCACAACTTTAAAATGCGTTTTCTGGCCTTTAGAAGCGTTTTTCGGCCATTCTGAGCTTAATTTGGGATCACAACTTTAAAATGCGTTTTCTGGCCTTTAGAAGCGTTTTTCGGCCATTCTGAGCTTAATTTGGGATCACAACTTTAAAATGCGTTTTCTGGCCTTTAGAAGCGTTTTTCGGGAATTCTGAGCTTAATTTGGGATCACAATTTTAAAATGCGTTTTCTGGCCTTTAGAAGCGTTTTTCGGCCATTCTGAGCTTAATTTGGGATCACAACTTTAAAATGCGTTTTCTGGCCTTAAAAAGCGTTTTTCGGCCATCCTGAGCTTAATTTGGGATCACAACTTTAAAATGCATTTTCTGGCCTTTAGAAGCGTTTTTCGGGCATTCTGAGCTTAATTTGGGATCACAACTTTAAAATGCGTTTTCTGGCCTTTAGAAGCGTTTTTCGGCCATTCTGAGCTTAATTTGGGATCACAACTTTAAAATGCGTTTTCTGGCCTTTAGAAGCGTTTTTCGGCCATTCTGAGCTTAATTTGGGATCACAAATTTAAAATGCGTTTTCTGGCCTTTAGAAGCGTTTTTCGGCCATTCTGAGCTTAATTTGGGATCACAACTTTAAAATGCGTTTTCTGGCCTTTAGAAGCGTTTTTCGGGAATTCTGAGCTTAATTTGGGATCACAATTTTAAAATGCGTTTTCTGGCCTTTAGAAGCGTTTTTCGGCCATTCTGAGCTTAATTTGGGATCACAACTTTAAAATGCGTTTTCTGGCCTTAAAAAGCGTTTTTCGGCCATCCTGAGCTTAATTTGGGATCACAACTTTAAAATGCATTTTCTGGCCTTTAGAAGCGTTTTTCGGGCATTCTGAGCTTAATTTGGGATCACAACTTTAAAATGCGTTTTCTGGCCTTTAGAAGCGTTTTTCGGGAATTCTGAGCTTAATTTGGGATCACAATTTTAAAATGCGTTTTCTGGCCTTTAGAAGCGTTTTTCGGCCATTCTGAGCTTAATTTGGGACCACAACTTTAAAATGCATTTTCTGGCCTTTAGAAGCGTTTTTCGGCCATTCTGAGCTTAATTTGGGATCACAACTTTAAAATGCGTTTTCTGGCCTTTAGAAGCGTTTTTCGGGAATTCTGAGCTCAATTTGAGATCACTACTTTAAAATGCGTTTTCTGGCCTTTAGAAGCGTTTTTCGGCCATTCTGAGCTTAATTTAGGATCACAACTTTAAAATGCGTTTTCTGGCCTTTAGAAGCGTTTTTCGACCATTCTGAGCTTAATTTGGGATCACAAATTTAAAATGCGTTTTCTGGCCTTTAGAAGCGTTTTTCGGCCATTCTGAGCTTAATTTGGGATCACAAATTTAAAATGCGTTTTCTGGCCTTAAAAAGCGTTTTTCGGCCATCCTGAGCTTAATTTGGGATCACAACTTTAAAATGCGTTTTCTGGCCTTTAGAAGCGTTTTTCGGCCATTCTGAGCTTAATTTGGGATCACAACTTTAAAATGCGTTTTCTGGCCTTTAGAAGCGTTTTTCGGCCATTCTGAGCTTAATTTGGGACCACAACTTTAAAATGCATTTTCTGGCCTTTAGAAGCGTTTTTCGGCCATTCTGAGCTTAATTTGGGATCACAACTTTAAAATGCGTTTTCTGGCCTTTAGAAGCGTTTTTCGGGAATTCTGAGCTCAATTTGAGATCACTACTTTAAAATGCGTTTTCTCGCCTTTAGAAGCGTTTTTCGGCCATTCTGAGCTTAATTTAGGATCACAACTTTAAAATGCGTTTTCTGGCCTTTAGAAGCGTTTTTCGACCATTCTGAGCTTAATTTGGGATCACAAATTTAAAATGCGTTTTCTGGCCTTTAGAAGCGTTTTTCGGCCATTCTGAGCTTAATTTGGGATCACAAATTTAAAATGCGTTTTCTGGCCTTAAAAAGCGTTTTTCGGCCATCCTGAGCTTAATTTGGGATCACAACTTTAAAATGCGTTTTCTGGCCTTTAGAAGCGTTTTTCGGCCATTCTGAGCTTAATTTGGGATCACAACTTTAAAATGCGTTTTCTGGCCTTTAGAAGCGTTTTTCGGGAATTCTGAGCTTAATTTGGGATCACAATTTTAAAATGCGTTTTCTGGCCTTTAGAAGCGTTTTTCGGCCATTCTGAGCTTAATTTGGGATCACAACTTTAAAATGCGTTTTCTGGCCTTTAGAAGCGTTTTTCGGCCATTCTGAGCTTAATTTGGGATCACAAATTTAAAATGCGTTTTCTGGCCTTTAGAAGCGTTTTTCGGCCATTCTGAGCTTAATTTGGGATCACAACTTTAAAATGCGTTTTCTGGCCTTTAGAAGCGTTTTTCGGGAATTCTGAGCTTAATTTGGGATCACAATTTTAAAATGCGTTTTCTGGCCTTTAGAAGCGTTTTTCGGCCATTCTGAGCTTAATTTGGGATCACAACTTTAAAATGCGTTTTCTGGCCTTAAAAAGCGTTTTTCGGCCATCCTGAGCTTAATTTGGGATCACAACTTTAAAATGCATTTTCTGGCCTTTAGAAGCGTTTTTCGGGCATTCTGAGCTTAATTTGGGATCACAACTTTAAAATGCGTTTTCTGGCCTTTAGAAGCGTTTTTCGGGAATTCTGAGCTTAATTTGGGATCACAATTTTAAAATGCGTTTTCTGGCCTTTAGAAGCGTTTTTCGGCCATTCTGAGCTTAATTTGGGACCACAACTTTAAAATGCATTTTCTGGCCTTTAGAAGCGTTTTTCGGCCATTCTGAGCTTAATTTGGGATCACAACTTTAAAATGCGTTTTCTGGCCTTTAGAAGCGTTTTTCGGGAATTCTGAGCTCAATTTGAGATCACTACTTTAAAATGCGTTTTCTGGCCTTTAGAAGCGTTTTTCGGCCATTCTGAGCTTAATTTAGGATCACAAATTTAAAATGCGTTTTCTGGCCTTTAGAAGCGTTTTTCGACCATTCTGAGCTTAATTTGGGATCACAAATTTAAAATGCGTTTTCTGGCCTTTAGAAGCGTTTTTCGGCCATTCTGAGCTTAATTTGGGATCACAAATTTAAAATGCGTTTTCTGGCCTTAAAAAGCGTTTTTCGGCCATCCTGAGCTTAATTTGGGATCACAACTTTAAAATGCGTTTTCTGGCCTTTAGAAGCGTTTTTCGGCCATTCTGAGCTTAATTTGGGATCACAACTTTAAAATGCGTTTTCTGGCCTTTAGAAGCGTTTTTCGGCCATTCTGAGCTTAATTTGGGACCACAACTTTAAAATGCATTTTCTGGCCTTTAGAAGCGTTTTTCGGCCATTCTGAGCTTAATTTGGGATCACAACTTTAAAATGCGTTTTCTGGCCTTTAGAAGCGTTTTTCGGGAATTCTGAGCTCAATTTGAGATCACTACTTTAAAATGCGTTTTCTGGCCTTTAGAAGCGTTTTTCGGCCATTCTGAGCTTAATTTAGGATCACAACTTTAAAATGCGTTTTCTGGCCTTTAGAAGCGTTTTTCGACCATTCTGAGCTTAATTTGGGATCACAAATTTAAAATGCGTTTTCTGGCCTTTAGAAGCGTTTTTCGGCCATTCTGAGCTTAATTTGGGATCACAAATTTAAAATGCGTTTTCTGGCCTTTAGAAGCGTTTTTCGGCCATCCTGAGCTTAATTTGGGATCACAACTTTAAAATGCGTTTTCTGGCCTTTAGAAGCGTTTTTCGGCCATTCTGAGCTTAATTTGGGATCACAACTTTAAAATGCGTTTTCTGGCCTTTAGAAGCGTTTTTCGGGAATTCTGAGCTTAGATTGGGATCACAATTTTAAAATGCGTTTTCTGGCCTTTAGAAGCGTTTTTCGGCCATTCTGAGCTTAATTTGGGATCACAACTTTAAAATGCGTTTTCTGGCCTTTAGAAGCGTTTTTCGGCCATTCTGAGCTTAATTTGGGATCACAACTTTAAAATGCGTTTTCTGGCTTTTAGAAGCGTTTTTCGGCCATTCTGAGCTTAATTTGGGATCACAACTTTAAAATGCGTTTTCTGGCCTTTAGAAGCGTTTTTCGGGAATTCTGAGCTTAATTTGGGATCACAATTTTAAAATGCGTTTTCTGGCCTTTAGAAGCGTTTTTCGGCCATTCTGAGCTTAATTTGGGATCACAACTTTAAAATGCGTTTTCTGGCCTTAAAAAGCGTTTTTCGGCCATCCTGAGCTTAATTTGGGATCACAACTTTAAAATGCATTTTCTGGCCTTTAGAAGCGTTTTTCGGGCATTCTGAGCTTAATTTGGGATCACTACTTTAAAATGCGTTTTCTGGCCTTTAGAAGCGTTTTTCGGGAATTCTGAGCTTAATTTGGGATCACAATTTTAAAATGCGTTTTCTGGCCTTTAGAAGCGTTTTTCGGCCATTCTGAGCTTAATTTGGGATCACAAATTTAAAATGCGTTTTCTGGCCTTTAGCAGCGTTTTTCGACCATTCTGAGCTTAATTTGGGATCACAAATTTAAAATGCGTTTTCTGGCCTTTAGAAGCGTTTTTCGGCCATTCTGAGCTTAATTTGGGATCACAATTTTAAAATGCGTTTTCTGGCCTTTAGAAGCGTTTTTCGACCATTCTGAGCTAAATTTGGGATCACAACTTTAAAATGCGTTTTCTGGCCTTTAGAAGCGTTTTTCGGCCATTCTGAGCTTAATTTAGGATCTCAACTTTAAAATGCGTTTTCTGGCCTTTAGAAGCGTTTTTCGGCCATTCTGAGCTTAATTTGGGATCACAACTTTAAAATGCGTTTTCTGGCCTTTAGAAGCGTTTTTCGGGAATTCTGAGCTTAATTTGGGATCACAACTTTAAAATGCGTTTTCTGGCCTTTAGAAGCGTTTTTCGGCCATTCTGAGCTTAATTTGGGATCACAACTTTAAAATGCGTTTTCTGGCCTTTAGAAGCGTTTTTCGGGAATTCTGAGCTTAATTTGGGATCACAATTTTAAAATGCGTTTTCTGGCCTTTAGAAGCGTTTTTCGGCCATTCTGAGCTTAATTTGGGATCACAACTTTAAAATGCGTTTTCTGGCCTTAAAAAGCGTTTTTCGGCCATCCTGAGCTTAATTTGGGACCACAACTTTAAAATGCATTTTCTGGCCTTTAGAAGCGTTTTTCGGCCATTCTGAGCTTAATTTGGGATCACAACTTTAAAATGCGTTTTCTGGCCTTTAGAAGCGTTTTTCGGGAATTCTGAGCTCAATTTGAGATCACTACTTTAAAATGCGTTTTCTGGCCTTTAGAAGCGTTTTTCGGCCATTCTGAGCTTAATTTAGGATCTCAACTTTAAAATGCGTTTTCTGGCCTTTAGAAGCGTTTTTCGACCATTCTGAGCTTAATTTGGGATCACAAATTTAAAATGCGTTTTCTGGCCTTTAGAAGCGTTTTTCGGCCATTCTGAGCTTAATTTGGGATCACAAATTTAAAATGCGTTTTCTGGCCTTTAGAAGCGTTTTTCGACCATTCTGAGCTTAATTTGGGATCACAACTTTAAAATGCGTTTTCTGGCCTTTAGAAGCGTTTTTCGGGAATTCTGAGCTTAATTTGGGATCACAACTTTAAAATGCGTTTTCTAGCCTTTAGAAGCGTTTTTCGGGAATTCTGAGCTTAATTTGGGATCACAATTTTAAAATGCGTTTTCTGGCCTTTAGAAGCGTTTTTCGGCCATTCTGAGCTTAATTTGGGATCACAAATTTAAAATGCGTTTTCTGGCCTTTAGCAGCGTTTTTCGACCATTCTGAGCTTAATTTGGGATCACAAATTTAAAATGCGTTTTCTGGCCTTTAGAAGCGTTTTTCGGCCATTCTGAGCTTAATTTGGGATCACAATTTTAAAATGCGTTTTCTGGCCTTTAGAAGCGTTTTTCGACCATTCTGAGCTAAATTTGGGATCACAACTTTAAAATGCGTTTTCTGGCCTTTAGAAGCGTTTTTCGGGAATTCTGAGCTTAATTTGGGATCACAACTTTAAAATGCGTTTTCTGGCCTTTAGAAGCGTTTTTCGGCCATTCTGAGCTTAATTTGGGATCACAATTTTAAAATGCGTTTTCTGGCCTTTAGAAGCGTTTTTCGGCCATTCTGAGCTTAATTTGGGATCACAACTTTAAAATGCGTTTTCTGGCCTTTAGAAGCGTTTTTCGGCCATTCTGAGCTTAATTTGGGATCACAACTTTAAAATGCGATTTCTGGCCTTTAGAAGCGTTTTTCGGGAATTCTGAGCTTAATTTGGGATCACAACTTTAAAATGCGTTTTCTGGCCTTTAGAAGCGTTTTTCGACCATTCTGAGCTTAATTTGGGATCACAACTTTAAAATGCGTTTTCTGGCCTTTAGAAGCGTTTTTCGGCCATTCTGAGCTTAATTTGGGATCACAACTTTAAAATGCGTTTTCTGGCCTTTAGAAGCGTTTTTCGGCCATTCTGAGCTTAATTTGGGATCACAACTTTAAAATGCGTTTTCTGGCCTTTAGAAGCGTTTTTCGGGAATTCTGAGCTTAATTTGGGATCACAACTTTAAAATGCGTTTTCTGGCCTTTAGAAGCGTTTTTCGGCCATTCTGAGCTTAATTTGGGATCACAACTTTAAAATGCGTTTTCTGGCCTTTAGAAGCGTTTTTCGGGAATTCTGAGCTTAATTTGGGATCACAATTTTAAAATGCGTTTTCTGGCCTTTAGAAGCGTTTTTCGGCCATTCTGAGCTTAATTTGGGATCACAACTTTAAAATGCGTTTTCTGGCCTTTAGAAGCGTTTTTCGGCCATTCTGAGCTTAATTTGGGATCACAACTTTAAAATGCGATTTCTGGCCTTTAGAAGCGTTTTTCGGGAATTCTGAGCTTAATTTGGGATCACAACTTTAAAATGCGTTTTCTGGCCTTTAGAAGCGTTTTTCGGCCATTCTGAGCTTAATTTGGGATCACAACTTTAAAATGCGTTTTCTGGCCTTTAGAAGCGTTTTTCGGCCATTCTGAGCTTAATTTGGGATCACAACTTTAAAATGCGTTTTCTGGCCTTTAGAAGCGTTTTCGGGCATTCTGAGCTTAATTTGGGATCACAACTTTAAAATGCGTTTTCTGGCCTTAAAAAGCATTTTTCGGCCATCCTGAGCTTAATTTGGGATCACAACTTTAAAATGCGTTTTCTGGCCTTTAGAAGCGTTTTTCGGGAATTCTGAGCTTAATTTGGGATCACAATTTTAAAATGCGTTTTCTGGCCTTTAGAAGCGTTTTTCGGCCATTCTGAGCTTAATTTGGGATCACAACTTTAAAATGCATTTTCTGGCCTTTAGAAGCGTTTTTCGGGCATTCTGAGCTTAATTTGGGATCACAACTTTAAAATGCGTTTTCTGGCCTTTAGAAGCGTTTTTCGGGAATTCTGAGCTTAATTTGGGATCACAATTTTAAAATGCGTTTTCTGGCCTTTAGAAGCGTTTTTCGGCCATTCTGAGCTTAATTTGGGATCACAACTTTAAAATGCGTTTTCTGGCCTTTAGAAGCGTTTTTCGGCCATTCTGAGCTTAATTTGGGATCACAATTTTAAAATGCGTTTTCTGGCCTTTAGAAGCGTTTTTCGGCCATTCTGAGCTTAATTTGGGATCACAAATTTAAAATGCGTTTTCTGGCCTTTAGAAGCGTTTTTCGGCCATTCTGAGCTTAATTTGGGATCACAACTTTAAAATGCGTTTCTGGCCTTTAGAAGCGTTTTTCGACCATTCTGAGCTTAATTTGGGATCACAACTTTAAAATGCGTTTTCTGGCCTTTAGAAGCGTTTTTTGGGAATTCTGAGCTTAATTTGGGATCACAACTTTAAAATGCGTTTTCTGGCCTTTTGAAGCGTTTTTCGGCCATTCTGAGCTTAATTTGGGATCACAACTTTAAAATGCGTTTTCTGGCCTTTAGAAGCGTTTTTCGGGAATTCTGAGCTTAATTTGGGATCACAATTTTAAAATGCGTTTTCTGGCCTTTAGAAGCGTTTTTCGGCCATCCTGAGCTTAATTTGGGATCACAACTTTAAAATGCGTTTTCTGGCCTTTAGAAGCGTTTTTCGGGAATTCTGAGCTTAATTTGGGATCACAATTTTAAAATGCGTTTTCTGGCCTTTAGAAGCGTTTTTCGGCCATTCTGAGCTTAATTTGGGATCACAAATTTAAAATGCGTTTTCTGGCCTTTAGAAGCGTTTTTCGGCCATTCTGAGCTTAATTTGGGATCACAACTTTAAAATGCGTTTCTGGCCTTTAGAAGCGTTTTTCGACCATTCTGAGCTTAATTTGGGATCACAACTTTAAAATGCGTTTTCTGGCCTTTAGAAGCGTTTTTTGGGAATTCTGAGCTTAATTTGGGATCACAACTTTAAAATGCGTTTTCTGGCCTTTTGAAGCGTTTTTCGGCCATTCTGAGCTTAATTTGGGATCACAACTTTAAAATGCGTTTTCTGGCCTTTAAAAGCGTTTTTCGGCCATTCTGAGCTTAATTTGGGATCACAACTTTAAAATGCGATTTCTGGCCTTTAGAAGCGTTTTTCGGGAATTCTGAGCTTAATTTGGGATCACAACTTTAAAATGCGTTTTCTGGCCTTTAGAAGCGTTTTTCGGCCATTCTGAGCTTAATTTGGGATCACAACTTTAAAATGCGTTTTCTGGCCTTTAGAAGCGTTTTTCGGCCATTCTGAGCTTAATTTGGGATCACAACTTTAAAATGCGTTTTCTGGCCTTTAGAAGCGTTTTTCGACCATTCTGAGCTTAATTTGGGATCACAATTTTAAAATGCGTTTTCTGGCCTTTAGAAGCGTTTTTCGGCCATTCTGAGCTTAATTTGGGATCACAACTTTAAAATGCGATTTCTGGCTTTTAGAAGCGTTTTTCGGCCATTCTGAGCTTAATTTGGGATCACAACTTTAAAATGCGTTTTCTGGCCTTTAGAAGCGTTTTTCGGCCATTCTGAGCTTAATTTGGGATCACAACTTTAAAATGCGTTTTCTGGCCTTTAGAAGCGTTTTTCGGGAATTCTGAGCTTAATTTGGGATCACAATTTTAAAATGCGTTTTCTGGCCTTTAGAAGCGTTTTTCGGCCATTCTGAGCTTAATTTGGGATCACAACTTTAAAATGCATTTTCTGGCCTTTAGAAGCGTTTTTCGGCCATTCTGAGCTTAATTTGGGATCACAACTTTAAAATGCGTTTTCTGGCCTTTAGAAGCGTTTTTCGGGAATTCTGAGCTTAATTTGGGATCACAATTTTAAAATGCGTTTTCTGGCCTTTAGAAGCGTTTTTCGGCCATTCTGAGCTTAATTTGGGATCACAACTTTAAAATGCGATTTCTGGCCTTTAGAAGCGTTTTTCGGGAATTCTGAGCTTAATTTGGGATCACAACTTTAAAATGCGTTTTCTGGCCTTTAGAAGCGTTTTTCGGCCATTCTGAGCTTAATTTGGGATCACAACTTTAAAATGCGTTTTCTGGCTTTTAGAAGCGTTTTTCGGCCATTCTGAGCTTAATTTGGGATCACAACTTTAAAATGCGTTTTCTGGCCTTTAGAAGCGTTTTTCGGCCATTCTGAGCTTAATTTGGGATCACAACTTTAAAATGCGTTTTCTGGCCTTTAGAAGCGTTTTTCGACCATTCTGAGCTTAATTTGGGATCACAACTTTAAAATGCGTTTTCTGGCCTTTAGAAGCGTTTTTCGGGAATTCTGAGCTTAATTTGGGATCACAACTTTAAAATGCGTTTTCTGGCCTTTAGAAGCGTTTTTCGGCCATTCTGAGCTTAATTTGGGATCACAATTTTAAAATGCGTTTTCTGGCCTTTAGAAGCGTTTTTCGGGAATTCTGAGCTTAATTTGGGATCACAATTTTAAAATGCGTTTTCTGGCCTTTAGAAGCGTTTTTCGGCCATTCTGAGCTTAATTTGGGATCACAACTTTAAAATGCGTTTTCTGGCCTTTAGAAGCGTTTTTCGGCCATTCTGAGCTTAATTTGGGATCACAACTTTAAAATGCGTTTTCTGGCCTTTAGAAGCGTTTTTCGGCCATTCTGAGCTTAATTTGGGATCACAACTTTAAAATGCGTTTTCTGGCCTTTAGAAGCGTTTTTCGGGAATTCTGAGCTTAATTTGGGATCACAACTTTAAAATGCGTTTTCTGGCCTTTAGAAGCGTTTTTCGACCATTCTGAGCTTAATTTGGGATCACAACTTTAAAATGCGTTTTCTGGCCTTTAGAAGCGTTTTTCAGCCATTCTGAGCTTAATTTGGGATCACAACTTTAAAATGCGTTTTCTGGCCTTTAGAAGCGTTTTTCGGCCATTCTGAGCTTAATTTGGGATCACAACTTTAAAATGCGTTTTCTGGCCTTTAGAAGCGTTTTTCGGGAATTCTGAGCTTAATTTGGGATCACAACTTTAAAATGCGTTTTCTGGCCTTTAGAAGCGTTTTTCGGCCATTCTGAGCTTAATTTGGGATCACAACTTTAAAATGCGTTTTCTGGCCTTTAGAAGCGTTTTTCGGGAATTCTGAGCTTAATTTGGGATCACAATTTTAAAATGCGTTTTCTGGCCTTTAGAAGCGTTTTTCGGGCATTCTGAGCTTAATTTGGGATCACAAATTTAAAATGCGTTTTCTGGCCTTTAGAAGCGTTTTTCGGCCATTCTGAGCTTAATTTGGGATCACAACTTTAAAATGCGTTTCTGGCCTTTAGAAGCGTTTTTCGACCATTCTGAGCTTAATTTGGGATCACAACTTTAAAATGCGTTTTCTGGCCTTTAGAAGCGTTTTTCGGGAATTCTGAGCTTAATTTGGGATCACAACTTTAAAATGCGTTTTCTGGCCTTTAGAAGCGTTTTTCGGCCATTCTGAGCTTAATTTGGGATCACAACTTTAAAATGCGTTTTCTGGCCTTTAAAAGCGTTTTTCGGCCATTCTGAGCTTAATTTGGGATCACAACTTTAAAATGCGTTTTCTGGCCTTTAGAAGCGTTTTTCGGCCATTCTGAGCTTAATTTGGGATCACAACTTTAAAATGCGTT
>NC_073692.1:342992803-343017803 GCF_029784155.1 Uranotaenia lowii
AAAACAAAGCTTTTTTCATTGAGCTTTAAACCAAACCGAGGTATACAAATTTCCCACTTTTTAAATTAAAAATACTATTGCTTGAATTGAATTGAAAAATAAAATGCAGGACTCGGTTCAGTCTGACTGAACGTGATTTTTCAAGCAGGTCCTCAACATTCAAACAACTATAATATGCCAATCACTGAACCGGGTATTTATTTTATTTCCATAGTTTTCCGTCTCACGACAAAACTTGATGAGCATTATAATTCCTCCAATTCACCCAGTCCATGGCATGGCAACCGTTCTCCAATTTCTCGGGCGTCCCAAACAGACGTGTGTAAAGTCGCCTCGGAAAAAATCGTTCTGCTGATTTCTTCCGAGTTTAACGCGTTAAGCGGTCCACAGACTTGCACAAAATGCGATGATTCAACGACGATTGTTTGATTATGTGTGGGCGAGCATAATATCAAACAATCGTCGTGGAATCATCGCATTTTGTGCTAATGTGGTGTAGTCTGTCGCCCGCTTAAAGCGATAAGGTACACCGGGGTAAGTGTGGACGGGTTTTCGTATAGTTCAACTTTGAAAAATCATTAAAAAATCAGCAGTGGATCAATTTTGATAAAATTACATTCAATGTGATGCAGAACATGTTGTTTACAAACGCTGAAGAGATGAGCTCGATAGAAGCAAAGCGAGAAAAGTTATCACGTAAATTGTTATGGACTGCTGGTGTCTTCACTTACCCCGCTTTATGGGGTAAGTGTAGACGGTAGATTTTCCCTTGGATTTCTCAGGAAATTTTCAAAAAAATTTTTTTTTCTTGGTTGAAAACGTTACTTCATTGCTCGAACCGTCCAAAATTTTGAAAAAAGTTCATGATACTATTAGTAAGGCATCTTTCAATAATTATTGTGTGTAATTTATGTAGCAATACACGAGATCTGATTTTATCAAAAACACCGATCAAACAAGTACTTTACCCAACTTTTCACGTTCCGAATGCTAAATATAGCTAAATAACACAATTCATGAAGGATGAAGGACAGAAAATTGAAAAAGGGGTTGGAGACAAAATTTTAGTTTTTTTGTAAATAAACTCTTTTTTCTTCATTTTTAACCGCCGTTTCTTTTCCTAACTGGTTGTTTGAAATGTAAGGATTGTTTCAATGTAGAGTTTTCATCGAGAGCCAGCTAGTTTACGAGAAATTTGCAATTGAAAAAGATGCACTTCAACTCGACATCGTAGTTGAAAATAGAAAATTCGAAAAAAGTCGCTGTAAACATCCGTTATTGTCTGATTCGTATCTTTTTCATAGTTATTGGATAGATTAGAAGTAAATCGAACATTCGGCATTAAAAGTTTGAGAAAATAGTGCACAGTATTGTTTTAATAGCCACCGTCCACACTTACCCCGCGTCCACACTTACCCCGGTGTACCTTAACAAAAAAAAACTCCTCCACCCCGACTTTGGCTGAGTAAATAGCCTGGATTGTGTACAAACAGCACCATACACCGTGCCACAGCGGGTTGTTTGTAAAAAATATTTCGATCCCGACCGATTTTACTCAAACCGTTTGCGCGCTCATTCAAACTATACCATACACGATGCAAATCGTATTCACAGCGACAGAATGTCATCGAATTTCATCGCATTTGTGCAAACGTTGTGTAGTCTATGGCCCGCTTTTTGTGCAGACTGCAGATTGATTTTATCTTCGTTCCCATCATTATGTCAATGTGCACAAAACGAAGAGAACCAACAGGATAGTTCTGCATTGATGATTTCGAAACATCAGAGGAATAAAATCACACTACGAAACAACAGAACGAAGCTTACCGAACACAAAATGCACACGAACGTTCGTTGTCCGACAAATCGACAGTACCTCGCGCTTCGCACAACTTTCTCTTGCTCATTTCCCGTTTCCTTGTCCCTCCAATGATGTCAACTTCCAGATTTTGTCTGGATCTTCCAGACTTTTTGAACTTTTGCCAGATATTTTTTTAGGTTTTCAGACTGAGTTTTTTTGGTTGGAAATATTCTATTGATTGTAGTTCGCGTTTGCTAATCACGAGTCGCACGCACTCACGACACGCATCATTATTTCGGCTCTCGGCTTTGCTCTCTGCCCAAATCACCTCCCACTCCACCGTACCTACTCGGAGAGCAAACAAACACGTTTTGCTGGACGCGCTGCTTGTGGTTCTAGAAATTCAGAAATGATTTTACGTTTAAAATTTTCATATTTTTGTGAAATCTCACTGCGTGAATTGTTGCACCTCACTAGAATGTAGATTAAATTTGCTTCCCAATGAATATACTTTTTATTCGTCCAAACAAAGTCAAAGCACTGAAAATCCGGGTTCAACCTAACGGTGGACCACAAAAATAGATGAAATTTCAATTTGCAAAAAAAATCGCGCAAAGTAGTCAACTTTGAAAAATTCCAGTAAATTCAATTTTTGTTACATCAAAAATGTAAAGACAACAAAATGTTAGAATTAGAATAAAGTTTGTAGTCATATTTTTTCATAAACTCTACCATCGTTCAAACAGTTTTTACTAGCAATCAAATGAGAAGTAGGTTTTTCAGACCACTTTTTTTAAACTTTTTGTGACCCTTTCATTAAAAAAAAAATTAATAAAATATTTCTGGGCTTCATGATGTAGACAACTTCAGCTTTCATATGCATAAGGTAAATATTTTTTGGAACTGTAATATATGAACTACAGCAGTTTTCCTGAGGCATGTTTTTTCGGTTTTTTTTTTCTTTCATGCTGAATAACGAGAAAACTAGTAGCATTAGCTATGTATAATGTTCTAAACATATTTTACTGGCATTACAAGGTTTCTATTGATATAAGATTTATATGAAATTAATTATTATTCAAACGACTTAGACAGATTTTACCTTTGGAGTGTCAAATTGACACTCTAAATCGGAAAAGGGAGTTTTTTTTGTCCAGGCTTTCAGAGTTCGTCCATAAAAAAAGTAAAGATACAATATTCAAGAACTTTTGAAATCATTTGGGATCCCCGAAGAATTTTTTTTTGTTTTGAAGCTTCTGAAAAAAGTTACAGGGCTTCAAACTTGCAATAGTGTCAAAATGACACTCTAATGCGGATGAGGGTTATTTTGGAGCTGATAGCTATATTTATAAAAAACACCAAAAACTATATGTCCAACCACGTGCCATGCTGATCTTATTTTAAAAAAAGTTTGAATTTATGATTGGTGAAATGCCAATACAAGCGAGATTTCTAGTATAATCTGGCACTTACGGATAAAACCCGATACTTACATGATTATTGATTTCACCACCCAATTTTAAAAGTCTGTAAAATCTGGGCAAAATCTGTAAATAGCTAAATTGTACTGGATGACGGACAAAAATGTGTAAACATCAAGTCTGTATAAAGCAGTCCTCACATACCCCAGGTAGGGTTTGGAGAAATAATTTCAGTGTTTTGAAAAAAAAGCTCCTTTTTCTTCACTTTCAACCCCCGTTCTTTTCCTAAAAATGAAACAGATGTACATCAACTCGACATCGTAGTTAAAAATAGAAATTTAACAAAAAGTTGCTGTAACATTCGTTATTGTCGGAATCGTATCTCTTTTATTGTTAATGGATACATTACAAGTAAATTTAACATTCTGCTTTAAGTTTGAAAAATAGTGCACAGTATTGTTTCAAAAGCCATCGTCCCCACTAACTCCGGTGTACCTTAAGTTAAGCTTCCGATTATGATTATGATCAAGTAGAATTTCAACACTTATGAGGGATCATCTTTTCAGCTATAAATACATCATCAATCCATAGCGAGGAGAGTGAGCCCTGGAATGATCAGGTAATGAAATTTGTATTTTAATTTTTAACTTTATTGTTTATGTTGATTTTGAGTATGTTTTTTCTACCTTTATTTTATTTTCAAAAGACCTCTGATAGTTATAGCCGAATGCTCAACAATATTCAACTTTTGGATAGTGTTTCGAATGGAATGTCTACAGCGACTTCCAGCATAGCTAAAGCCAATATTATAAACTGTCGAAATTCCGACGAATCTCAGCCACCAATAAGAAATGACAGTCGGAATAGTTATGGTCCTGAGTATGAAATTTCCTTAGCTACAAAAAATCGAAAACGGGAACGCGATTGGGATAAACGGCATGGTAACAATATCATGTTGACCGGCCATCAAAGTTTGCTCACTTGGAAAAACAACAACGCTCCCCAATCGCCAGTTGATTTGAACAATGTATGTTCACCCAATAGTAAGCCAACGGCTAACTCTCGGAGCTGGGTAGGAATTTTAAATCTGGATGGTGGCGATGTGGCATCAACATCCAAAGGTTTTCGTAAAAATATCACAAATGACAGTAATTTTTGGACAAACGTTTTCTTCCCGTCAACATCTTCGGATATGCCATCGAATACACTGTCTAGTCAACAAGACCAGAATCTTCAAAGCGATATCAATAGTAAATACGGTAGTCTATTGGCAAATTCCTCTACAGCCGCTGTTGGCTCAGCACATGTACAGCATGATGTCCATTCTACATCTAACTCCGGCTACATTAATAAATTGAAAAAAATTAAGAATACAATCAACAGAAATAAAGACACCGACAATGTGAGTAATATCAAATTGGTGGTTTCAGATAACTTTGGAGGCTTTGGAGACATTCTTACTTAATTATTTTTATTATTATTATTTTCTTTGAATTGTTTGCATTTTTTCTGTACTTGTACTCAACATGCATCATTATATTTAGCAATTGTCTTTGAATATATTCTAGTTCTTCCATTTCTGTTTGTGCGAAAGGTTAAAATTTAAAAAAAATACGTTTTATTTTAAGGTGCAAGCAGAGACAGTTGCTCGAACATTACATCTATTAAAAAAGAGAGACATTCAGTTAATTATCTAGACTCTATTCAAACAAATTTTGAAATTTAAAAAATACTATACTTAAGACAATATCATATTACGATTTCAGGTTAGAAATGATTTCACCAAATGAAAATTATTACTTCTAATTATCGAGCAATTCTAGAAGCCTTTGTACGAACAGATATAGGAAAATTTACTTAAGCATAATAGGTATCATATGAATGACAGAATGTTATCTGTTTTTTAGGTTTTAAATGATGCAAGTTACAGTGTTCGAAGCTCAAATAGATCTCATCAAAGTAACAACAACGGCAGGTAAATACTTTTAAAATAAAAAGCATCTTAAGAAAAAAAATAATAAAATTTTATTTATTTTCTAGCTTATCTGATGGATAAATATGATATTTGTCGAACTCGTACTGTCATATGAAAATTTTCGTACTGTAGAGAGATAGAATGAATAAAAAATATCAATTATTGAATATACACTAAATTCCGAAACTTTTTCAACAAGTAATGCCTACAAGTATTATTTCATTCATGAAACCGAAATTCTTTTATTTTTTTAAATTACGATGATGAATACCTGACAAGGTAAAAAGATTAAATTCCAGATGATTATCTTTTATTATAATTTTCCAACATTTCGAGGTAACAAAGTTTGATCTTTTTAACATGAAATTTGAAAAGCATAAAATAAAGAAAGGCCAGAATATTTCATTTTATTGAGCGATTTTTTTGTTACCGTTCATCGAAAAATGCATAATATAGAGACTTAGTATTCCGTCTCACGACATAACTTGACGAACATAATTCCTAAAATTCACTCGGTCCATGGCAACCGTTCTCCAATTTCTCGGGCACCCCACGTTCGCCAGATCACGCTCCACTTGGTCTAACCACCTTGCTCGTTGCGCCCCCGCTCGTCTTGTTCCTACCGGATTCGTAGCGAACACCTGTTTTGCAGGACAGTCGTCCGGCATTCTCGCAACATGTCCCGCCAGCGTATCCGGCCAGCCTTCACCACCTTCTGGATACTGGATTCGCCGTAGAGTCGCGCGAGCTCGTGGTTCATCCTTCGCCTCCACACTCCGTTCTCCTGTACGCCGCCAAAGATGGTTCTTAACACTCGTCGCTCAAATACTCCGAGTGTACGCAGGTCCTCCTCGAGCAATATCCATGTCTCGTGCCCGTAGAGAAAACCCGGTCTGATGAGCGTCGTATACAGGTTACACTTCGTGTGAGGGCTAAGTCTTCTCGACCGCAGTTGCTTGTGGAGTCCATAGTAGGCACGACTTCCGCTGATAATTCGCCTCCGGATCTCACGGCTGGTGTCATTGTCTGCGGTCACCAGTGAGCCGAGATAGACAAAGTCTTCGACTATCTCCAGCTCGTCGCCGTCGATCGTGGCCTTGTTATTCCTGGACAAGCGGGTTCGGTCGGCCTCGGATCCGCAGGCCAGCATGTACTTTGTCTTGGACGTATTAATCATCAACCCAATCCTTCCTGCTTCGCGTTTCAGCTTGCGGTAGATCTCCTCCACCGCCGCAGATGATCTGCCGACTATATCAATGTCATCGGCAAAGCAGATAAGTTGACTTCAACTTGTTAGATGATCTACTAGTAACAATAGAAACCATTAATTCTCACGTGAGCTTTCATTACTTCGTATGAAACAAAACGTAAACAAACAGTATGCTTTAAACCCATGTAAATTTGATTCATTATCGGAAAATTGAATATATGGGTGAGTGTAATAGAGAAACATAATAGTGCGCAGCCATTGCACAGTGGTCAAAAGGGCCAAAAGAGGAACTTTTTCCCAGTGCTTTTGTCTTTCATTTTAGCTGTTAGGCGTCTTCAGAACATTTATCTACTTGTTAGACTGTTCCTCACAACGTGAAAGTACCAAAAATTAGTCACAGCCTACTACGATGAAAATAAAAACACTAACTTTTATGTTTCAGGAGATAGAGACAAAACTTGTTCCACTGATCACACTGACATGACACTTAGAACAAAAATTCAACAATTTTCTGTCTATTTTTTTGTTGTCAGATTTTGCAAGTTCGCAATACCGACGGCAGGAGGCGAACCTGAAAAATTTGACAAAAAATGCCCTGTAGAAAAATGTACCTGTTTAGCCCGATTTTATCGTAGATATTACCTGTTTTTTTTTAAAGTTGGGTGGCATTTCCTAACTGGGATAGCATTTCTTCAAATCGGATCGATGCGCACTCTGGAATCGACATTGCGTACTGTTAGAACAATTATCCAGAAAACGAAATCGAGTGTCCAGTCAGTATGGTCAGTGCTTGTTCTTCTAAGTTGTAAATACATATCATCAAAATATCAAACTATACCTATTCGGTGCAGAGTTACAAAGCCATTGCTAAAACGTTGTGAATCGCGAATTCCACGGTGTCGCGAGTGATTAAGCGGTTCGAGGAACGATTGACTACCGATCGGAAGCCCAAAAGTGAAGGAAAATGTCTTCCGTACAACACCAAAAATAACAATCGCGTAGTTGGGGCCTTCAACCGAAACCCGAACGCCTCCGTTCGGGATGTGGCTAAGAAGCTGCACCTAAGCCGAAATTTTGTCCAGAAGGCCAAAATTAAGGCTGTTCTTGAAACGTTCAAGTTACAAAAGGCCCCTAATCGCGACGAGAAGCAGAACAAGTCCGCCAAACCCGTGCCCAGAAATTGTAACTCAACGTGCTGACAGAAGTTGAATGCTGCATCATGGACGACGAAACATATGTGAAGGCCGACTTCAAACACATCCCCGGACATCTGTGTTCACGGCCAAGGATAAGTTCAGCGTTCCGGAGCATGTCCACACTCAGAAGATGCCCAAATTTGCGAATAGATTCCTGGTTTGGCAAGCCATCTGTACGTGCGGGAAGCGGAGTGCACCTTTCTTGACCCAGGACACGATGAACGGACAGGTGTACATGAGAGAGTGTCTCCAGAAGCGACTGCTTCCACTCCTGAAGGCCCACAACGTCCCAACAATCTTCTGGCCGGATTTGGCCTCATGCCACTACTCCAAGGACGTGCTGAAGTGGTATGCGGACAATAAAGTCAATTTGCTGCCGAAAATGTTCAACCCTCCGGAGCTCCGCCCCATCGAGAAGTACTGGGCGATTATGAAGCAGCACCTTCTTAAACGACTTAAAGTAGTGAAGGCAGTCGAGAAACTGAAGAAAGTATGATAATTTTGATATACATGCTCCAGTTAAGCCTCTAGCTCCAAAATGAAAGGATGAATGAAACATTTTCTAGAAATAAAAACAGTCAATCTCATGTTTGGAATTCAGTTCTTTATTGAGTGATATTGAAACTATACACACATGTTTAGTCGATTGTGTTGTGTAAACATAGATTCAAGTACATTTCAATGCAATTTTCTCTTTCTGTATACCACACCCTACCCTAAAGTCACGTCTTCTGACGGTAGTCTTATTTTAATAAATGATATAACTTATTCAGGCTGTTGGATATCTAATGAAGATCGCTGACTGAATCCAACACTAACGGAAGTATACTTGGAAATAATAGCTGCTTAAGGTTTGATCTAGTAGTGGATAGAAATAGAAATGAACAAGGTAATATAGAAATTTAGTTTTCTACTCCCGCCGTGGCTTTCTCTTTTTAACCCCGGTTTCCGGTTCGACAGGTTCAGGTTGAATTTCTTCGTCAGCCTCTTTCCCTTCGATGATTGTGTCGTCTTCATCTACTTCTTCGTCCTCATCTTCCTCTTCTTCATCTTCGTAATTATCGTTTTCGGCATCATCTGTAGCTTCCAAGTTTTCCATTTGTGCCTTACTTTCAGTTACAGGGGAATTGAGATTCGACTTTTTATGTGACACTTCTTCCTTTTCTTCACTATCAGGGACATGTTCGTCCGACTTCTTGGTTCGGGCTTCTGGAGAATTCTGTTTTGATTGTAATAAAAAAATGTTAATTTTCTAGTTTATGATAAAACAACTAAGTAACTGTGAACGTAGCAAATGTGTACCTTCGAGAAGCAGGCAATGTACAAAATTATGGCCAGGGGTAATCCGACTACTACTATCAAGACGGCCCACATCCAGGGATTTTCGTTGGTGAACTTCAAAACTCGGGATACGAAGGTTTCCTTTTGAGAGGGAGAAGGAAAATGGTGCAAAGGGATTGCAGTGCACTAGGTTAAACAATAGCAATACACTACAAATTTTATACTTAAGATGAAATGCTTATTCTTGTTAATGTATAGGGGAAACTTGTTTACTACCGAACACTTAAAGTTTTTAGTAATAACTTCAAAATTATAATTTTGTGAATATTGGATCCTCCACTGATTTGAAGAGTATCAATGACAACTCAAAAGAATGAGCAAAATGACAAATCAGTTGCACAAGTCTTGTGAGTTCAGGTTTTTTAATATTGAAAGTTCTAGGAACCCTTTACTTCCCACGAGATTTTTCACGTTTTAAAATAGAATTAGTTCTAAAACAAAAGATGCATAATTTTATACTAATAGATATGCACTGTCCACTAAACGGACTTATATAATTTAAGTATTAGTCCACTAATAGTTGGTTTTGGATAGAAAATAAAAGAGATTTTTTATGACTCCGTATTCGTCCACGGCTCAAGATCGAATGATCTTTATTTCAGTTCCAGTCTATCTGGATTTTAAAAGAGAACTCATTTGGATGAACATGCTATGTACAATTGAATCGGTTTACACCGAAGGTTAAACTTATCGGGATACGACATTTACATACTACTTTAATGATCCAGTTAATATATTTGGGTTTTGAGGTAGATCATATATCCTCCATTGGGAAGAAAACAGCACTTAGAGTGCAAATGCATGAAAAATAAGAAATAACGGCAAAAATACATCACCTCTTTGATCACAAACTAAAACGATCCTATTTGGTAAAATATTTCCGCGATACCATCGCTCAAAAGTCACACTAATTTTGAATTTTTTTTATGATGTCAACACATCAAAGGATAATGAGTTTTCGAAAATTCATTGTTGTCCGGCCGTAGACAACTTCCCCCTAGCTATTAACACTTTTTGCACCATAGGTAGGTACTTTGTTCAAATACGTATATTAGCTGTTTAAGCAATAACTATTATTATAAGCATTATCTAGCATATTATAAAAGTTTTTTTTAAACTCAAACCTCTTTGCTATCCCGTCGTGAATAGAGATACCAAACATACGCTATGACTGGTATCGAACAATACACGAAATAAGCAAACCAGTATCCGGGTTTATATCCCATATACTTCATAGCACGATCCCATAAAGTATTCTATAAATTAAAATAAAATATTCTTCATGTCACGCATAACCGTATTAACGTTATTTAGTTTCAATTTGTATGACAATCAGAATAATCATTACATATTAATCGTAAAACAACAGATGTGAAGAAAAATTTGAATGACCACAATTCCAGCTTAGATTACAGAATCTTATTTTAGTAAAATGCGTTTATAAAAAAAACATTTCACTTATACCTTAGTCATTTTCAGAACTTACCCTTATTTTTGCTTTAATTCTTGTTAAGAAAAAACATAAAGTACTTTTTTTTCCTAATTAATACTTACAGCCTCTCGATCGATAAGTTTGCGTTTGAGATCATAAGTTTGGGTAGCCCATTCCCTGGCAATGTCTTCATCATCTGTAATTATGATGTTGTCGAACAGAATATCACTCGACATCGACCAAAGTTCAATTCCGACGGCACCCTGAAAACAAAATGCATGTTACCGAAGTTTTAGTTTTTGTTTTTTTTTATTTTGCTTACAATTGTGGTCATTTTGAAAGGATTGTTGTCTTCAAAAAAGTCTGGATTTGGTATCTTTCTTGGAGCCCATTTTCCCTGATAGTTGGGATTGTCAATCAATGGTGCTCGCCACTTTCCTTTGTAATTGGGATTAGAAATCATCGGTGCTTTCCAAAGACCACAACCAACGGCTTTTTCGCAAACAGGATTCGTAATCAATGGCGCTTCCCAATCTCCATCCATTCCTTCGTCCCAATCGGCCGGCTTCTCCGCATTAGGATCTGGTATCATTTCTTCGATATCGTCTAGCCAACCTTCAGGTTTGGATGCATTCGGATCAGGAATTTGTGGTGGCTCATCCTCATTCCAATCGTCTGGTTTCTTTGCATCCGGGTCAGGAATTTTTTCGCGTTCGTCCCAGTTTTCTGGTTTTACATCGTTGGGATCATCGATTTCTTTAGGAGGGTTAACAGGCGGGTTGAATTCGGTAAACAGTGATCCCTCATTGATTATTTTATGATCAAATCGTATCAGGTATGTATTGTCAGGGCGTATGACTAATTGGTACAAATGAGGTTGCTTGTCTTTAAATGGATCATCAAGACGATATCTAAAATAATAGAATAAAGAAACGCATGTTGTTCGTTTGACCATCGTACAGAAAACCAAGAACAACGCTTAGCGACAAGATGCACGAAAAATAGATACTCACTTAGCATTGCGGCAGTGTTTCTCAGTGATGGTGCCGTTTATGGGATTCACGTGGCGGAAAATAAAATGCATCTGAATTGCGGTACTGCATTTGTCAGGCCCAAACATAATGGTGTACGGTGTTTTGTCGTGGAACTGTGAATATTATTCATAAATAGTAAAATGTATCCTTGTAAAGTTAGTCTGTTTATTCGTATGTAGTAAGAGATCTAAATTAAATCCGATTTTGCGAATTTAATTGGAGCCTATACACATTTAAATTTTTAATAATAAAAAAATTCAAACATGTGCCAACCACCAAATTATAACCATACATTAAACGTTGCAAAAACTGATTCGCGTTTCAATAATTCTTGAAACATCGAAATTTTGAAATAAAACAAAATACATTTTATCTTTTCAAAGCATTTGTTTTTAGTCTTGTGAAAAAATACTAATAGGTTTTTTTTCTTAGCAAGTTGAATTTATATTTAAACCTTTTTCTAAATTTCTAAATCAGATAGGTATTTGAAACGTTTTGAAGACCATCACTGATAGTTCGAAACAATGCCCTTCAACTTATGAGAAAACTTACTTGCAAAAATGGTTCGAATGATCTATAAACACAGAGAACAGACGTACAAGCTATTTCACGAAACTTGTGTAAAATTTCCAACGAACATTTTAACCAATTTTTCCTTTTTAGCTTAGTCACCAGATGTCTCCAAATACACCAGAGAGAACTGTGAAAATTTGATTTGTAACTTTTGAACGGCGCAATAGATGGCACTGTTTCAAGTCAATTTTCAACGTATTTTTTGGGTGTCAGCATTTGAAATTTTACACACTTTTTTAAAGATTTTTTGTTTGAGCTTGTACGTCTGTTCTCTGTGCTATAAATATATACATATAACCTTGCACAACAGTTATATGTAACTTTGAGGCTACCGTAATTTCGAATAATAAACTTAAACTATATATAAGTATTTTTTAATAATCGAATACACATGCATACCTGTTTCAAATCCGTGGTGTCTTTGCCGGATGAAAGTAATTTGATATATGATCCTCCACACTCCTGTCCATTTTGTAAATTCACTTCGTACTGCACCACCAAGGGCTTATCAGAGAACACAAAAGGTCGATTCAGTCTGGACGCTATAGCAGCATGTTTGGCTTTAGACTTAAGCACTAATCCGAGATCATTAGGAAGCAACTGACGCTGTGGAAGCTCCACCTCCCATTCGCCGTCATATTTAGCGATTTCATCGGCAATATCATCTTTTTTGGCCTGCGATTTGATCCAACGAGACTCAAAGCGATCCTTGTCGTCGAAGTGTTCAGCGAAGTAAAACCGAGCCGGATCTGCATACGGGCTTTCATAGGATATATCACTTACATCAGCAGAATCCTTTTCCTCCTCAATATCCTTGTTCACGATGTCATCTCCTTCATCCCCGAGTATGGTCCCGACCAAAATCAAGCAGATACCAATCAGCAAGAAATACTTGCCCATGGTGATCACCTGAGTAATAAAGAATATTCTGGTTTTTCTTCTAGTCTAGTAAGCTAATGATGAAATGAAATCAATAGATTATTTTCTTCGAATCAATCTTTCGTCATACGTGGACTATTCGCCGCACCAACTTAATCTAATTAACGACCCGGTGCAATCAATACTTTTGTTCTCCCATTTTCCAGCTTTCGAAATTCACGATATGGGGAAAAATATATCGTGTGGCTTCCGGTAGCGACCCTTTTTCATTTAATGGCAGCTGAGCTAACGAACGAAATTCTGAGAAGCCAAAATAAACTTACCTGGAGATGTTCTATTTGTTACACAAAATCAAAGCGAGATTTTCGAACCGGATTATTTGAATACTTCTAATACTGAATATCAATGATTTCAATGAGAATAGAAAATTGAAAATCAAAGCTAATCTTCTCGACACACAGAACAGATAATGAATGAATCGAAAAAATCGGTTTCGATTTGCCTTCACTCCTGAATGCGGCTCTGTGTTATACCGCGGTCGACAGCTGCCGCCCGGTTCAACTGTCATAATAAAAGTTTAAGCTTGTTCAATAACATTTTTTTCACAATCCATGCATGGTCATTTGGCATTTAAAAATTGGTTATTAGAGCACCTGTATCCGTGGTCCAAACAGCCGGTTTAGACCCAAATTCCGACCCGAGCAACCGCACTGGTGATCTATTATACCAGTTTCAACCCAACTTTTTGTAGAGCTGGTATAAGGATTGATCCAAAACTGATGAGATTTGGATCCAATTTGACGCAGTTCTAAACCGTTTGACAGTTAATAGAACACGAGTGCAGTTGCCAGTTTTTTCATTGGATCGGATCTAATTTTTTTGGTTCAATTCTTGTATAAATTAGACCCAAGAATAGACCACGAATACAGATGCCCTTATGACAACCTCACGCAGAATAATTTAGATATTATTTTTATGGGATTACAAAGATTTTGCTGCATAATATCGATTTTACGTGTGTCTTGTAGTAATCACAGTGTATAAAGGAAGCCCTGGTATTAATTAAATATTGTCGCTGTGGTGATTGGCAACTTTGCCAACAAGCGACGATGAAAAAATCGTCAAACTTCTTTGCAATCGGCAACCTTTTATTTTGTTTGGTTCCGACACTTGGAAATTTTTGGATACACGCAGAAACAACTATAGGCTTTTGAAACAAAACAAAAGGGCGTTTGCACAGTGCGGGCCACAGACTACACAACATTTGTACAAATGCGATGAAATTCGATGAAATTTTGTCGCTGTAAACACGATTTGCATAGTGTATGGCACTGCTTGAATGAGTGCCCAAACGGTTGGAGTAAAATCGGTCGGGATCGAAATATTTTGTACAAAACATCCTTCCAGCCGGGGTGGAGATGGTTTTTTTTGTTGCTGTTGCTGTTTTCGCCAGCAATCGTTTGTGTTCGCATGAAATATGTTTGTGTAGTGTGTGGGCGAGCATAGATCAAAAAATCGTCGTAGAATCATCGAATTTGTACAGGCCAATTTGTGTAGTGTATGGCCCGCTTTATGTATAATAAGGGATCATTCAAATATTACGTAAAGGGGGCCATAGACTACACAAATTGGCCTGTACAAATTCGATGATTCCGCGTCGATTGTTTGATCTATGCTCGCCCACACACTATACAAACATATTTCACGCGGACACAAATGATTGCTGGCGAAAACAGCAACAGCAACAACAAAAAACCATCTCCACCCGGCTGGGAGAATGTTTTGTACAAAATATTTCGATCCCGACCGATTTTACTCCAACCGTTTGGGCGCTCATTCAAGCAGTGCCATACACTATGCAAATCGTGCTCACAGCGACAAAATTTCATCGAATTTCATCGCATTTGTACAAATGTTGTGTAGTCTGTGGCCCGCTTAACGCTTTTAGGGGGGTGGAGGGGGTATAGCAGTTTGTTACGCTTTGTGTATTTTGCTTCGACATTTTGAGACGAATGTGTTACGTAGGGGGGAGGGGGGGTTGAAAATGCTCGAAAATTGCGTTACGTAATATTTGAATGGCCCCTAAGGGCATCTGTATTCGTGGTCTATTCTTGGGTCTAATTTATACAAGAATTGAACCAAAGAAATTAGATCCGATCCAATGAAAAAACTGGCAACTGCACTCGTGTTCCATTAACTGTCAAACGGTTTAGAACTGCGTCAAATTGGATCCAAATCTCATCAGTTTTGGATCAATCCTTATACCAGCTCTAAAAAAAGTTTAGTTGAAACTGGTATAATGGATCACCAATGCGGTTGCTCGGGTCGGAATTTGGGTCTAAACCGGCTGTTTGGACCACGGATACAGGTGCTCTAAGTAAGCCGTTGGGCAAACAAAAGTGACAGCTCCATGTTAAAGGAATACAAATCTACGAAACAAAGTTATTTTTCGAAAGAATTAAGAAAACTCCCGAAAGTTTTCTTGTGTACTGCACATTCTTAAGAAGCTAGTAATTTGATGTGCTTGTTTGTGATTTTTTTTTTCAGATTTAGAGTGAGATGCCCTGGGAAAAAGATGATTCTAAATGGATACCACCGTTTTAAGTGAAAACAGAAAAAAAAATTTCATGTATCAAGAAGGTTAGTATTTTTTTTAAATTTTGACTTGTTTGTTCCCTCATTGAAATTCTTTCAATTTTCCATGTTATCATCACGGTTTCAAGCAGTTGATTCAAAATATACTTAATAGTGCTTTATTAGACAAAAGGCGCGTTCATTTAAGGAAAATATGAAATTCTAGATGGATTTTTCCTTTTTCGCATATAAACATCTCCAATGTTTGCCCAACAGACCTCTTTATGTGTGTGTAGCAAAAGCCCTATTCGTATGTAGGTATGGTCAACATGAAATTTCGTCAGTGATGTCACCGTCGCTGATGTTGACGAAAATTCTGGTTTGCGGGATTCAGTCACAATATGTTGTTCAAAGTTGGTATATTATGATGATCTGGGATGAAAATCCCAGAAAAAACACTGAACAGGCCTAACTTACAGCATACATATAATCAAACGAATTGTTTCAGTGCATCTATCATTTTATTCATCGTGAGAACCACCCTGCTTACCGTTGAAAGAATCCGTCGAAAGGCTCAGAAAACGAAGCTGAATTCTGCGCTTGACTCGTGTATCAATACTTTCTAGTTTTCCCTCAAAATACAGTAAAGTGGCATTCCAAGTGGAAGTTTTTATTGAAGCCGGAATATTTGTTCACAGTGGCCATACAGTTCCAGTTCAAGCTAATGATTTTCCATTCGTCTGCAACCAACAAATTTCTACCGACTGTGGCACCACACTTTATCCGGATAAGCATTCACTAGTTATCTGACCGTATTGTGCTGCATTTCGGCGACTTCCAGGATATTTCCTTATTGTGATTCTTTGATAGAAGATGAGAAAAACGCGGCAAGCCGCAGAATTTTCGGAACTTAAGGTAAGTGTTAATGTCCTCCTCCTCAATGTCCACTATTTCCAGATTACATTCCCGGTACACGGGAAGGAAGCTAAACCGTTCTATATCAATTTTTGTAAAGGCGAAAGCTCCTCCAACATCGTTTTATTGAGAAAATCGTTCTAGACCTTCTCTTGTTTGCGACCTAATGTTAATGAAAACATTAAAACATAAAAATAAACACTACACTGCATACGAAGTTTTTTGCTTAATTCAGTTCTAAGTTTTAAATATTTCAAACAATTTTAACGTATTCAAGATACAATTTGCAATGTCTCAATTCTTCCACTATTTAAACTATTTTTTTCTCAACCGATTTATAACTGATTCAATAGAGGATTGAAATTGATCCTACGTCGTTTGGCCTAAAGTCATTTGGCATAAAATCATGGCATAATGGCCGGTTGGCATAGTGGTCGTTTGGCATAATGGCCGTTTGGCATAAAAATATAAAAACTCATAATTATTATTAAGTTTTATTAGTGACACTTTACCATCTTCGTGGCATTCGTGTCATGTAAAATGCGGTTTACAGATCTTTATAAAGATTACATTCTTTCAGAAATTTAATAAGCGATTTTTCACATGGTTCATTGTTTTTGAGGATTTCAAAAACACTTCCCCTCATGTTGTTTCTCTCACGAGCTTCTTTATATCCATGACAGTCGGTCAGAATATGCTGCACAGTAGTTTGGACGCCGCAGAATTGACAAATAGGTGGAGAACTTCTATCGAACAGGTACGCATGGGTTAGTCTTGTATGGTATATTAGGGTGGCCCAAAATTGTACTATGTCTGGGATGTTGGGGGCTCAAGCTTCAAATGATAGCTTAGGGTGTAAGAAACAATATTTTATATGGCGGCGACTCAGAAAAATGATGTTTAGAGGTCGCACTGGTTCGATTTTTGAAAAAAGGCCATTTTTTCGAAATTTCGTCCTAATAACATTTTCAGATCTTGAAAAAGTATCAAACATGTGTCTCTAATATTTTTTAAATTTTCTTTATAATGTAAGTTTTAAACTAAAAATTTATTGGGACTATTTTGGACTCTCAATTTGTATGTATGATTTTTTTAATTACACAATACTGTGAATTTTTGTAAAAAAAATAATTAAAATTAACAAAAAAGTGTACTTTGGATTAAGATTTTTAATCAATATTGAATTTAAAAGATGCGCGACGTTAAAATGTGCAACTTTGCAGAAGAAAGTGTACAGCTATGACTTGTCGTTTCAAAGTAATTCAAGTTTCACTGTGGAAAAAAGTCACAATTTTCAAATTTTTGCTAAGAATTGCTCTATATTATGATGTTGATGAGTTTCGAGCAATCAAAGAACCAAATAAACTCCTGATATCAAATTTTTTCATCCTTTTATCGATCCTTAAATCACCAGAAAGAACCATTCCAAGTTTCTAGATTTTTTATTGATTGAAGGTCGTGTTACCCATACTTGGGTGACGGTTTGGTGAATGTGTTATGGCTACAACCACTAAAAAAATTTAAAATAAAAATCTAGAAACTAGTCATGATTGTTTCTGCTGATTGAAGGATCGATAAAAGGATGAAAAAATTTGATATCAGAAGTTTATTTGGTTCTTAGATTGCTCGAAACTCAACAACATCATAATATAGAACAATTCTTAGCAAAAATTTGAAAATTGTGACTTTTTTCCACAGTGAAACTTGAATTACTTTGAAACGACAAGTCATAGCTATACACTTTCTTCTGCAAAGTTACACATTTTAACGTCGCGCATCTTTTGAATTCAATATTGATTAAAAATCTTAATCCAAAGTACGCTTTTTTGTTAATTTTAATTATTTTTTTTACAAAAATTCACAGTATTGTGTAATTAAAAAAAACTATACATACAAATTGAGAGTCCAAAATAGTCCCAATAAATTTTTAGTTTAAAACTTACGTTATAAAGAAAATTTAAAAAATATTAGAGACACATGTTTGATACTTTTCAAAATCTGAAAATGTTATTAGGACGAAATTTCGAAAAAATGGCCTTTTTTCAAAAATCGAACCAGTGCGACCTCTAAACATCATTTTTCTGAGTCGCCGCCATATAAAATATTGTTTCTTACACCCTAAGCTATCATTTGAAGCTTGAGCCCCCAACATCCCAGACATAGTACAATTTTGGGCCACCCTAATGGTATATCCTCAATCTTGTTATAACACGTTGGTCCGAGGGACATTTCCGGTCTGTATATTTTGATGGTGAATATTTGTTTTGCCTTAGGAATGATTGATTTGAACGCCCCTTGTTTTCCCATGTCCACCACATGTTGGTTTTGATGGTGCGTATAGCGTCTTGCGCAGGAATTCTGGAACTAGCTGGAGGTGTACTGTTGCGTGCAATATTGGCACATTCATCGGCTTCCTCGTTTCCGATAAAAACTCATAAGATAACATTAAATGTTACTAAAAATTAAAATACATTAGTTTTTTTTTAATTTATCGAATTTCTAGGTTTATTCAAATCCCTAGGAAGGCCCGTGTCTCCAGGTTTACCCAAAGTTAGGGACACATCATTTTAGGTATTTTCTAGGTTTTTTCAAAGCCCTACACCTAAAATAATCCGCACGTCGTGGCTACGTGAAAAACTACATAAGGTACACCGGGGTAAGTGTGGACGGTTTTTCGTATAGTTCAACTTTAAAAAATCATAATAAAATCCGCAGTTGATCAATTTTGATAAAATGGCGTTCAATGTGATGCAGAACATGTTTTTAACAAACGCTGAAGAGATGAGCTTGAAAGAAGGAAAGCGAGAAAAGTTATCAAGTAAATTGTTATGGACTGCTGGTGTCTTCACTTACCCCGCTTTATGGGGTAAGTGTGGACGGTAGATTTTACCTATGATTTTTCAGGAAATTTTCAACAAATTTGTGTATTCTTGGTTGAATACGTTACTTTATTGCTCGAACCGTCCAAAATTTTGAAAAAGTTCATGGTGCTACTAGTAAGGCATCTTTCAATGATTATTGTGTAATTACACGAGATCCGATTTTATCGAAAATATATTAGGTACTTATTCCAGAACAACCCAACTTTTCATGATCCGAATGATAAATATAGATAAATTGTATAAAGTGAAGGGCAGAAAATTGAAAAAATATGTAAATATCAAGTATGTATAAAGCCGTCCACACTTACCCCAGGCAGGGTTTGGAGACAAAATTTTAGTTTTTTTGTAAGTAAACTCTTTTTTCTTCATTTTTAATCGCCGTTTCTTTCTCTAACTGGTTGTTTCGAATGTAAGGATTGTTTCAATGTAGAGTTTTTCGTCATATGCTGCCTACATATGCTGCCTGTACTTGGTCAACGAGTTTGTCAAACATGAGACACGACAGCCGCCAGTAGTATTCGTGTTATAAGTCAGGGCGTTTCACTAACACTTTTCATTTTGGGAACATTAACCTCAAAATGACCGTGCTCATGGGCGATGGGCGCGCTCGCAGTCCCGGTATACGATTTCTCGTGTGTTAAACAGAGAGAGAAGTAGCCTTCACTCCAATTTCACTCCGATTAGCTGTCATTCTTATGGAAATCTGTGTAAGAGTAAAGAGCAAGCTTTATCCTTTTTAGAAGGCCCAATCCCAATTGGCCGGCTGCTCGATTTTTGCACTGGAATTTTCGGAGGTTAATTCTAGCGTAACATTTCAAAAGGGCGAAACTGCCAAATGTAAACAAATCGAGTTAACGGTCATTCCGGATGTACGTGGTTGCACTTTACCGTATAAACGCGGTTTAGCTTAGCTTGATTGACTACTCACATCCACCTTTAATCATTGAATCCGAAATGCTTCTTCACTAAATTTGCAAACGTATTTTTTTAAATAAGGCTGTTCATGTTATTAACTTATCGAGGGACGATTGTTTTATTTGGGTCATGTTATTTTTGCACTCATAGCATTTCGAACTACATGATCGCAGGCGTGGCTCAGTAGAACAGGTTCCATATCGCAAATGGTTGCTACTCCGTGATTGACCGAGGCCTCAGTTTGATCAAAGGTCAAAAGAATGGTACCTGGGATTGGCAATACATTCACAATGTCCAAAACAAATGCTTTCTCTTTGAACATCAATAACGGCGCCGGCCACGTCCTAGTAGTCAATTGATAGAAGGAAATGAGAGAAGAGGGATTGAAAGATTCATAATTTTTGCTTTAGGACCGAGGTCACCTCTGCATCCTAGCAAAACAATTTTGATTGGGAATGTGGGTAAAAGGATTTGATCAGGAGACACTTTTGACTAGTGTGATCATATATTTTGAATCCTATTCTTCTATGCTCCTTTTATTCCTTGGTGAATTATATTCATGAATTTTTTGTTTAGTTTTTTATTTGAGTTTACATTTTCTGTGGTTTACATATATAAGAATATTTAGACTTGGTTTAAAACAAACCTTATTATACCTGACCTTGAAGAAGCTAGCAAAAAGAAAGATTGAAATTCCGAAAACAATAATATCAGTACAGAAATAAAAAGATCAGCATGAGAGCTTTGAAAACTCGTAAAAATATTCAACACTTAGAGGTCACAAAAAATAATAACAATGGAATGTTCCGAATATTCTAAATGTTAATCTGACAATGTAAAAATGAATCAGCATATTCAATTTAGAAAAGATCATATATTTTTGAAGAAAGTTTATGGGTTCAAATGTAGTTTGCAATCTCGTGATGATTTATTATTATAATAGCAATAGCTGGACAGAAAAAGTATTCCTATAAGTAATTGTGAAAATGTGAACTCCTAATAAGCAACACATGGAAATAGCTTTGAACAAGGAAAACATCATTTAACTTGCACAAACACAAAAATCATTACTATTGAAATATCAATTCAAGAAAAAAAACTCGGTGAATGTCTTTATTTTTAAACATTGATATCCTTAAACGAGATAATCAAATTTCTCTCCTATCTACACCTGAAATAACTCCTGACCATTTAAGATTTATGTTTAGTTAAATTTACTGCAGTTTTTGTTTCTATTAGTCGAATAAAAACAGATTTATTCGAACTCTCTTAGCTGGTTAATTAATACACCTCTAAAGTTAGAAGCACGAAGAAGCTTTTGTATACAAAGCATTGTATACATCTAATTTACTTTGCTGATATTCAAATATGGATCAAATTTAAAAAAATAAAAGTGACATTAAAGTAAACAATAATGAAACAAAATACTCATCCTTATTGAAATCGAAGATCCCATCGCAAATTTAACAGTCCTTAGTCTTTCCGGAGGATCGGAGAACAACAATGTACACTGAGGTTTTTTTTACGCGGTTTTTTTTACAAGGTATTTTTTTACGCGGATTTTCGGATTAACGCGTTTTTTTTACGCGGATTTTCGAATTAACGCGGTTTTTGAGGAGAAAATATTCTAAGAGTTTTTCAAAGGAAAACACTTAGAATCTTTTTGTAGTTGGGAAAATCTTAGCTCTGAGACTAAGAACGTGATACATGAGATCTGAGACATGAGACCTGAGACATGTGACCTGAGATTTGAGACCTAAAATATGAGACTCGAGATCTGAGACACGAGACATTAGACATGAGACCTGAGACATGAGACCCGAGACATGAGACCTGAGACATGAGACCTGAGACATGAGACCTGAGACATGAGACCTGAGACATGGAACATGAGACCTGAGACGTGAGACATGAGACGATCTGAATTCCACACTGTCAAATAAGCCTCACTATATTCTACTATTCTATTAATCTAATTGATTTGGTCTTTTATCTTAAAAATAAACTATCAGTGTACGCAAATTTTCAAATAATCATGGTTCTTACGCGTTTTTTTTAGTAACGTGTTTTTTGCGCGAATTTTTTAATTAAAATGGATTTTTTACGTGGATTTTCGAATTTCGGGGTTTTTTTACGCGGATTTTCGAATTAACTATGTTTTTTTTGGGGATTTTCGAATTAACGCGGTTTTTTTACGTGGATTTTCGAATTAACGCGGTTTTTTTACGCGGGTTTTCGAATTAACGCGGGTTTTCGAATTAACGCGGGTTTTTTACGCGTAAAAAAAACCTCAGTGTATTTTATATTTTAAAACTTTTTACACTCGGTATTCGACTTCGACTTGTTCACCTGCTTCTTCAGTTAAAACATTTTTCTTTTATTCAATTTCCACTATTTAAAGACTTGAAATTATTCTGTCTGAAAAACTTCCAACCGTCACGTTCGGCCATACACGGCAAAAATAAAAAACTCAACGGTAACTTTTTTGTACGCAAATCGGACAAAAAGTGCAGGGACTCGAAGTTAAGTTTAATGCATTAAACTAAACATTGAGTTTAGCGTATTTAACTCAACGTAAGTTTAGTGCATTTTACTCACTACAAAGTTTTTTTATATTTTCTCGCGGGTGCATAGAATTGTATGAAGAATTAAAATGAAGGAAATTTTTCATTGTTTGCGCTACGTAGTAAGAAAAACAGCTGAATTTGAATAAATTTAATTTAATTTAATAAAAACATCAATTTTCAATTAGTAAGAACACATCTGGTTCCTTAAAAGACAATATATAAACGGAATTATAAGTCGTCTTAAAAATGTTGATCCGGTTTAAGTGAAATCGAAATGCCTATCGTGTTCACTTGAGTCGTTGCTTTCGAAACCGTCGATGGGTCGATTCGGAATAGTCATCTTGGCCCAGGTTGCCTCGAATGTTTCCTCACTGTCGCTTGCCACCAGGTACCTGTGCTTGTTGTTCCGGAAGCAAGAACCACATCCTGAATTTTGATTTTTAACGTGGTTTTGAAGAACGTGTGCTGCAATAAATCAAAAATATTTCAAAATTTCATTAAAAACAATAATAACTTGTATCTTACCAAGATAGAAAACCATTTAAGTCACATGTAGCATGGATCAGCAGAACGAATGTTATAATGTAGTTGATGATCCTGTTGCCGTAATTTTTGTTCAGGATTCAGCATGTCGGTGCGGTTTCTTGTTCATCCATTTTTGGGGCAGGGTTCTCGGGAACTTCGGTGGCCGCCAGCGTCGCAGCCATGGCCTAATCCATAGCTGAGAACGAATTCTATGCCGACCCTATCGTACAAAGACGGTAAGCAAATTGCTAGCGGTGGCCAGTGCCGGTGATTCAACTGGCTTTCTAACCGGAGGGATTGACATCGTTATCGCACCAACCGAAGCTGCCGCAACTGTTTATTAATTCCCACTGCCTTGGTCGCGTTTTCAGTTTCGGCGTCGACTTTCTCCTTCAACTCCTTCCATTGAAATTCCTTAGTTTTAACGGTGTTTACTTTTCCTGTAAATAAAACATTTAATTTTAATAATAGCAGTTAGGAAAGAACTGCTCCTTACGACAAACTATTAGAAAAAAATACCTTGACCTCACCGGTACTCCTTCCAGAGACACTGGAACATCAATTTTTCTGCTGGTGTTATTATGACTGATTTTTCCCAGTAGCTTTGCTTGGTGAAACTTAAAGAAGTAGGTTCGTCCAACCGGAACGCCTCATGTTCCGTCCTTCGTTGACATCGACGGAACCACTGGCTTCTCCCATGTTGCTGCAGCATCTAGCGGTCCGAATCCTGGTGCAGGTACTGAACAGAATCATCGCTGGAACTAGATGCCTTCCGCCGACCGCAACCGACATAACATGCACTGATTCAACTTGTATCACATAACGATTTAAGGTGGAAAATTCGGTTTTTTAACTTTAACTAAACGCGTTAAAATTTTCAGTCCGTCCGACAAACAAAATGGCTGTTGTAAAAGTACTCAACGCAAAAGTTTTATTGAAATATCTTTTAAGTTGCATACAAAATAAGAAACAAAAAGTATGCAAGAGAAAGTTAACATCGAAAAACTCTCGGTTGCGTAAAAATAACTTACTCGGTAAGTTTTCGAAAGTTTGCGTGTAGCCTACCTCCACTTTACCGTATAAACGCGGTTTCATCTTAAAATCACTTAAAACTAAAAAAATATATATAAAATTCAATTGAGCGAAACTTCCCGTTGATGCATTTTTGTTGGAACTTGAAGTTACGCCTATAAGGCATTTCCCCATACGAACAGCTGATTCCTCATGTTTACATTTTCTCGGCATATCGTGCACTGAACAAAATCGGGCTATATAATATATAGGGTCAATCCAACAACTTTTATAAATTAGGGTCTTGATAAAAGATAATAGCATTTCTAATAAAAAGTAAAATAAAATCCAATAAATTCTAGCACTTGGTTTTGGTTGATAAAAATCCGTGTGAAACTACTAAAATATCCAATAAATTCTATAAGGCAGTCACCCGTAGTAAAATGCATAAGAAGATCTAATAACATTTATCAAATTTAAACCATTTAAATAATATCGATTCTGAAAAGTAAGATTATTCGTTCGTTAATTATAATCATTGTTCATTTTCAAAGCTCAATCCAAAATACTGGTAAGTAGTTTATTTTGATCTGCAATGCAATGAAATATTGTGATTATTTTTATTCCAGAATGAATACATGCGGAAATAACAGAATTTATTTTATTTAATTTCGCTCGATAAAGAATTTTCTCCAGCTCAAGAAGAAGACGATCTATGTGAGGGGAAAACTTTATTCGCAGCTTCGTGT